>NW_027556402.1:98451130-98523630 GCF_003287225.1 Phascolarctos cinereus | reverse complement strand
TATAATATGAGTTTTGTTATAAATTACCTTGCCTTTGTTTGCCCCATGAGAAATCTCAATTTGATTCCTGGCCTTTATTTGTCCCATGCTTGGTCTTTATTTTATGTAATATTTCTCAGATTTGGACATCTTTCATGGGCACTTGCCATTTACCCGTTTTAGAGTATGGAAGTTTTCTGCTACAGTTAAAGAAAGACTAATGAAATCATAGTCAGTCAACAAGTATTTATTAAGCACTTTCCTATGTATCAGGCATTGTGCTAAGCACTGGGGATGCAGAGAAAGACAAAAACACAGACTTTGTTCTTAAGAAGCTCACATTCTAGTAGGGAAATCGATAAGCAAATGACTAGTTATATATAAGGTATACACTATATAAATGAAATGTTACATCAGAAAAGGAGATTTTGCTTGTAGAGTGTTAGGTATAGAAGAAGAAGAGATAGCATAGATTACTTCACTCATTTTATAGATGGGGGAGCCAAGGCCAAGGGAGATTCAGTAACTTGCCTAAGAAGACAGAAGTGGTAAAATGTCAGAAGGGGACTCTGATTCCAAAGTTGATGCTCTCTCACCTGTACCCCATGGACTCAGGAAGAATGCTCCCTTTTAGCAATTATCCATATAGCTGGTTTTCCTTTGGTTCCATAGTTGATGGTCTCCAAAATTAGCCTCTTGGGGGATGCATATAGGTACTTTTAAAACATTCTACAAAAGGTGGATAGTTTTTGGAACTTGGCTATTATGGGACTGAACCCAACAGTGGAATGACATCGTACTGTCCCTATACTCTCCAAAGTTCATAGATGATAAAGGAGTCATTTTTTTTATTCTTGGGATATATTTATGTTTTGGAACATTTGCTTCCTATTTAGGGCACTGAAAGAAGTAATTTCCTATTTTTTTTTTAGGCAATTGGGGTTAAGTGACTTGCCTAGGGTCACACAGCTAGCAAGTGTCAAGTGTTTGATCTGAGCTGGATTTGAACTCAGGTCCTTCTGACTTCAGGGTTGGTGCTCTATCCACTGTGCCACCTAGCTGCCCTAAGAAGTAATTTTCTAAATAACCCCATGTCACTTGTAGAGTCAAGCACAAAGCAGGTGGTAGGACTATCGGGTTTTCTTAGGTTAGAGCTGTGTGGTTACAGAGGTTTTATCTTCATGTACACACGTTAGGTAACAAGAAAATCTATTACCCTGTGCCTCACATGTTGGCCTTTTATCCCTAGCTGACCTGGGAACCTGTGGGCACAGAAATACCTGTGAAATCTGTGCTCGTGGCCAGTGTTCCACTAGTTATCCAAAGTTCTTTGAGCTAGGGGAGTGACATGATCTGAATGATGCCTGTTGTTTGTGTTATCACCCATTCTCTTGAGAGGGATGAAGAAACCCTTGCCTATTAACATTTTATCAATAAATACATCTGTTATTTTTTTTGATTAAGTTCATGTGCCCAAACATAAGAATTACTTTTTTTCCCTTTCTCTCTGATGAGATCAAGGTCAATTAATGGGAAAAAAGCTCCCATGAAAACATGCATAATAGAGACACATTTAAATGTATGCAGACAGATAGATGATAGATGCATATGCAGATAGATGATAGACAGATAGCTGCATATTTAGACAAATGGATGATAGATATTAAAATAGCCAGGTAGATACATTTTTTAAGATTAGGGGATCTAGAACCACTATACAGCATCCTGAATGAATCAGTAGATGAATCATTTATTGACACCATCTGAGTGGGGGTAGGTTTGGACAGGAGGTTGAGGAAGTTGGTAAAAGGAAAGGTGAAAGTATCCTGGCTGCAATGCTTGAATTCTCTTCAGGATGAGAATAAAAAGTAGGTCCACTAATTTGTAAAGCACACAAAAAAAAACCTTGCAAACATAAATATCAATGAAGTCTTAATTGATATATAGCAATACTGCCCCTAGGACAGTTAGGTGGCTCAGTAAATAGAGTGTCAGACTACGAATCAGCAAAACCTGAGTTCATATCTGGCCTCAGACACTTACTGTGTGACTCTGGGCAAGTCACTTAACCTTGTTTTTCTCAGTTCCTAATCCATGAAATGAGCTGGAGTAGGAAGTGGTAACCACTCCAGTAACTTTGCCTCAAAAAATCCAAATGGGGTCATGAAGAGCCAGACACAACTGAAAACAACTGAACAGATGGTATACTACCCCTAAGAAACACAAAACAGAACTCCTATTAAATTGCAAATAACTTAATAAAGCAAAATAATTATGAGAAAAAATCAAAATGGTATATGCCAGAGAGATGTCCAATTTGGTCAATCTTTTCTAGTCTCTGGAGTTGAAAGCATAATTGTTTTTAACCTGGGGCCCTTACATATATATATATGTGTGAAATTCTAGAATCTTGTTAGAAATTCACAGGGATGACTTTTTAGATTGGATTTTAATATTTTTAAAGTCCTAAGATTATAGGAGAGATAGTTATCATCTATCATAAAAAATCTGATGAAAGCCTAGATGAAATTACTATTAGTACTTTACCATTTAACCTCTTAATTCTTGCTAATGAGACACTAAGTTCTGTTGTTTCAACTTCCTAAAGGAATTTATATTGTCAGCACTCTTTTAAAATTTCATTCCTCTGAGCAAAGCATTAATCCCCATATTCTTACAATTCTGTACATTATCATCTTAGCTGGAAACTACACATACACACACACACACACACACACACACACACACACACAATATCAACAACATACCCTATTATACTTATTGAATCCAGAGTATTTGGGATATGCATCAAAAATAGGAATTTGACAGAGCTCTAATATGTATTTCTATGTGCTCACCTTCAGAATACATTTTAAAACCTTGTGCTAATGATTCCACACAGCATAGGGGGCTGTCACTAGTCCTTTCATCAAAAAATGGTTTCCATGGTAGCATGCATTTTGAAGTACAAAAATTCCCTGTAGGTGGGGAAAAGTAAGGAATATAATTTCTTCATATGAAAGCATGGTGTATTGTTGTTGCCAATTCATTTATAAGATATAATAGCCTGCTTGGTTCGTGTAGGTTGTGGGGAAGAGAACTTATTATTATTATTATTTTCATTTACGTAACACTTTAAAGTTCATGAAATGCTTTACATATATTACTTCATTTGATCTTAACAACAGCCCCATGAGCAGGTGCTATTATTATCCCTATTTTATAGATGAAGAAACTGAGTGTGACTGAGATTAAAGGACTTGCCTATGGCAATATAATTGACAAATGTCAGAGACTAGATTCAAACCTAAATCCCTCTTACTGCAAATTAGTAATTATGGTGAAGTAAAAATGACTCTGGATTCAATATCAGAGGCCTTTGGTTTGGATCCTGGCTCTGGCACTCCCAAACTGCATTACCTTCTCTTGGACATGTGATGTCATCACTGGGTTCTTCAGTTTCCTCATTTATAAAATGAGGATTGGGGGAAGGAAAATTACTTCTGAGGTCCCTTCCTTCTCTAAATCTTTGCTTTCTAATTTGGATCTATTTAGGCTTGACACTATTCATACAGTATAAAGTCTCTTGTTAACATAATGTTACTAATTGTTTATAAGCTGAAGAAATGTCAATGAAAATTGGTTCTCATGGCCTCATTATCTTCTTCCTTATAGACACTAAAATGCAGGCTCTTCATTAACCCTGTATCTTATCTCATTGCTCAGAAATAAAGATTTGATTGTTTTGAAAGGGTCTTAAGACTTTGCAAGCATAGTTAGCAATTGTTATTTTGAAATGGTCAGGTTTTCTCATTGTAGATTCATTTTTGTCCTCCCACACATAAATATCCATATAGTCTATATTTCATTGGTATACGAAACTCCTGGATGAGGAAGCCCCCTGACAGTGCAGGTTAGCATACTTCTTCTACAGACTTAGAGTGGTTGAGTGACTTGTTCAGGGTTTAATATCCAGTATCTATCAAAGGCAGAAGCTGAATGTAGGTCTTACTGACCCCAAGTCTAACAACTTAATTACTATGCTAATTACCATATATATCAAGGCAGCTAGCTGCTTCGGTGGATACAGTATCAGACCTGGGAGTTAGGAAGAGCTAAGTTTAAATCCTAACTCTTACTATGATTTTTGATCCTTGGTAAGTACTTATCCCTGTTTGCCTCAGTTTCCTCATCTGCAAAAATGAGCTGGAGAAGGAATTGACAAACCAGGCCAATATCTTTGTAAGAAAACCCAAAATGTGGTCATAAAGAGTTGGACATGACTGAAACGACTGAACAGCAATAAAAAAAAGTCATTTAACATCTCTGTGACTCATTTTCCTCATCTGAAAATGGGGATAATATTACTTATCTTATAGGGTTGTTGTGAGGATCAAATGAGTTAACATATAAAGAGCTTTGTAAACTATAAAGTGCTACATAAATGTTGGCCATTATACACTCTATCTTTTAAGATGAACTAAAAACACTTATGTATAGAGAAGTATTTCCCCTTCTACAAGTCATCCCTTGTTACCAAAGTACTGGTCAATGGCATGATCTGCAAAGAGCCCTGCTTAGCGAGTCCAGTGCTTTGCCCAATCCATTGAACTATTTACTGGTTCAGATATTACCCCTTGGCTCATCAAGATAAAAAGCTTTGACTGTGTCTGAGGTATTTGCTTTTTATTTGCCCAGATCTCAACTATATTCATAATTGAGAGGTAGAATGCTAAAATTATAGAGAACACCGCGTTGGAGTCTTGTTTTATATATAAAGAATTTTGTGACAGAGGATGTCATTTTACTTATACAAGCACTTTCTCATCTTCAAAATGGGAAGAAAAAGACTTGCATCATCTCCCTCACAGGGATTTTTAAGGAAACATCATTTTAAATTGCAAAACACAGAGACTGTATAGTGAGTATGGATGTCAGCTTCGGTGTCAGGAAGACATGCTAGACATGTGGACACAGCAGTGCCACAGGCAAATCTCTGAGGCTATAAGCTACAGATAAGTTTTCATTTGCACTAATAGAATGAGTTTCCACACTAGAAGTTGTCTATATTAGTTAAATTAAAAATATGTCCTTTCTTTGTTAAAGCACAATGTAAAAATGAGCTATTAGTAACTAATTTTTTGACCTTTGGGCCTGCAACACTACATAAAATCACAACGAATTTTCTGCTAGCATGCAGAGAAGGAAAGCAGACCAGGGGGTGGCTATATTGTTCATTTCACATCTCACAATTGTTACCAAATTCAAAAGAACAAGTTGGATCACCAGAAAAGTATATGTTTCACAAGAGTCTAGGTATTTCCTATACATTTGGCCAAATTTGTACTAAAAATTAGCCCAGGTTATTCATTTTAGGTTATGACTCAATTTGGTAACAGTGATATTTGTATCAACTATACCATGAAAAGTTCAAGGAGATCTTTTGAGCATTGAGGCAATCTTATAATCTGAATTTCATTTTAGTATGCCCATAGCTGTTCCTACAAATTCAGTCTATCAATTTTGAAGACATGCTTGGGTGTCTAATATTTTGAAAGCAGAGAATATGTGGACAAACACACTGAATCTTAAAATTCACATGTAGATAGTTTCGTGACATTTTATGCAAACTAATTTTATGTATTTAAAAAAGGACAGAGATTAAGAAGCCTTTAAATTTTTATGGTCACTTCTTAGTTTCATATAAATGTGTTCAATTTCCTACTGTTTCCATTTTCATGTCACATAAAAGTACACACAGATTTCTGTCCCTCTCTGTCCCTAAGGCTTGGAGGGGTTCAAGGGAGAGGTAAAGATAATATAAAACAAACAATAACACATTTATATTCCAATTTACAAGACAGCAAATATAGAGCCTGAAAATTTGTTATATTTTCCTCAAGGGAACTTAGAACTCTTGTAGAAGACCATAGATGCATCATTAGAGATGAAAGATGAAGAAAGCAAGTCCCCAAGAAGTAAAATGACTTGCTCAGTTTCACAATGTAATAAATGACAGAGCTAAGATTTGAACCCAATTCCATTGACTCTAAATTTAGTTCTATTTTCAGTCTACCACAGTGATTGTTCTGTATTGTGTTACTAAGCTGACTTCATCTGGGGACATACAAAATGTAATGTATGATTTTTTAATAATTAATGATATCAGTCACCACAAGTTAAATCAATGTTCAGAGCATTCATTAAGGGATTATTTTTGTTTCTCTTTGACAGGTTATTACCATTGGAAAACATGTTAAAGGGTACCATTATATCATTGCGAATCTGGTAGGTGAAATTATTAATGCTGTTTATTTTGGTAGAAGTAAGCATTCAATTGAGGGGGTATTTTTGAATGCATGAAATGTGTCTAGAACAACTCAGTCATATTTTTAAAAGCTATTTTGATTATCTCTGGCTCTACAGATCAACAAAATCACTTGTTTTTCATGTTTTACAAATCACTAGTCATTTTCCTCTGTTGCAAATGATATAGGAAATATGAAAAAGTAGTTAGGAGATATGAATTATTAATCATCTAGGAAGCAAGGGACCATGTCTTCCTTATCTGTTTATTTCCCTCCTCTAACCTCTACTATCATACCTAGCACAGCACACTGTACATAGTAGGTATTCAATTAATTGCCCCTTGAGCAAATTTTCATTTAAAATATTCATATTTAGCAAAAATGATTTCTTTTGCCTTAAAAAAGATAATTAACTTGTCTTAACTATTTCTCTCTTCTTCATTTTCAAAAATTCTTTAACTTCTATCTTTTTTACTATATATACTAACAGCATGAGTTTATTATGTTAATATCAATATGTGAAGAAGATGTACAATAGTTATTATATAGCAACTAAGTAACAAATATAATAAACTTACATTTAAATTGGGCTGGACCTTCATGGACTTCTGAGATATGGAGATTGTGATGTTTCCTTGCCTTGGGGGAAGGACAAAAATACTTTAAATCCCAGAAGTCTCCGCAAGTCCAGGCTCTTTTTACCACCCTAAGTACAGATATTACAACAGAGCCAGGAAAGATATTGAGTCCTGATAAGGAATTTTTCTTTAATGAGGGAATCAGACATTTCATATTATGAGAAGTGTAATTGTAGCTGAGTTCCAATAAATCAATATTGTCAGTTTTTCATCTATACCTTTGTCAAGCTATGTTTGTGCCAAATATTAAAAATGACAAGTCTTATTTTCTCTTGTAAGAACATTTCCTTATTTAAATCAACTCAACTAAAATTATTAAGCTTTTACCATATGTTTTAGACACTATGAAAAGGAAATAAGAAAAATGGTTCCTCCTCCTGAGTAGTTTACATACTACTGTGGGGATACACAATATGCATAGAAAAATAAATACAGATTAGTATGAGGAGAGAGAGAGAGAGAGAAGAGAGAGAGAGAGAGAGAGAGAGAGAGAGAGACAGACAGACAGACAGACAGACAGACAGACAGAGACAGAGAGAGAGAGTGACAGAGACAGAGAGACAGAGAGACAGAGAGACAGAGACAGAGAGAATACTAGTAACTGAAGGAACTGGCAGAGGCTTCATGGAGAAGAAGGTAGTAGAAAACTTGGCCTTCAAGAAAATTAGGCACTGAGACAGATCTGTGGTGAGGAAGGACAGTATTTTAGATATGGGCTACACCTTGAATGAATGTATAGAGAGGGCAAGTGGGATGTGTTTGAAGAAGTGCTAATAGTCCAGTTTGAATTGACTTGAGAGTGCATGATTTAGTTCAGTAGGAAGTCTGGAAAGATAGATAGGAGCTGGACTATGGAAGTAGAAGGATCTGAATACCAAGTTGATGAGTTCGTATTTTATGCTAAAGACAGTGGGAAGTGATTGAAAATTTTTGATGAAGGAAGTGACATTGTTAGACCTACATCTAAAAAGATTATCTAGGTCATTGTGTGTATAATACACTGGAGA
The DNA here is from genome assembly GCF_003287225.1 of Phascolarctos cinereus. Classification (NCBI taxonomy): domain Eukaryota; kingdom Metazoa; phylum Chordata; class Mammalia; order Diprotodontia; family Phascolarctidae; genus Phascolarctos; species Phascolarctos cinereus. Next base: position 98,515,698 of record NW_027556402.1, on the reverse strand, counting down.
ATGAAGGAATTGAAAACAGGAGGAAAATTAGAAAGCTATTAAAATAATTCAGGTGACAGGTATGAACTAGGGCAGTAGCCTTATGAGTGAAGAGATGGAAATTGAGGCAAGAAGAATTGTGGAAATAGACTTAACAGGCATTGTCAACTGATTTAATATGGAGGACAAGGGAAAGAGAAAAGTTTAGAATCATTCTGGGATTATAAACCTAAGAGACTAAAGGGATGGTAGTGTCCTCAACAGAAATTAGAATGTTTGGAGAACGGTTAGTCTTAAGTAGGAGTAAGGTGGGTACAGTTTTGGGAATAGATCCAGGCACTAATCTCCTGGTGTCTTACCTCTCACTTATCTGATTCTCTATGTGCTGCTTTAAAGCTTGGGTGAAAGTGTCTTTCTACAAAAACACTGGACCCAATCAAACAACAACACTAACACACAATAATAAATCTGAGCATCCCTGTGAGCGTGCCAACAGTTTAGCCCCAGAGTCAACTCTCAGTATCTCCTCAGAGAGGAGGACAGTTCTCAGAACATCTGGTCAGTTCTCTTCAAACAATTCTCTTCTCTGAAAACTCCACAAAGTCTCTGTGAAGGGAGAATGAAGTGATAGCTTGGCTCAAAATTTATACACTAACAACAGAATTTAAAGAAAAACAACTTTAAAGTTCTTGAGAACTCTGATCAACTATAATTCCAGAGGAACAGTGATGAATCATGCTGCCCACCTCTTCACAGAGATGTAATGCAGAATGACAAATACATTTTGGGACATAGGCAATGTAGGAATTTATTTTGCTTGATGATTCATATTTGTTACAATGATTTTAGTTTTCTCTTTTTCAGCTTTTGGGAGTGGTAAGAGGGAAAGTGAGCTCAGGGAGAGGGCAGTCAAAAAAAAAAAGAAAGAAATGAAAAGAAAGATCGTCATTGAAGTACTTAAAAATGCATGGAAGAGAGCATAAGAAGGGCCAGAAAGAATCAGAGACCAGAAGTTAAACTTTTAAAGTTACATGTTTAATTTATTAAAAATTTAAAAGAAAAAATGAGCCATACATAATAGATGTTTGTAGTTTCATGTATAATATTTTTCTTTTCTGTTCTACTATGTACTTAGAAAACCTAATTTATTTTTATGATTGTAAAATTAAGAATTTGAAAAAAATAAATCTTTGTGATCCAATTAAATCAGATATTTGTAACATAGCATGCTTGAAGTATTTTTAAAATATTTTAATGATTTTATTTCAACATAATTCATTTTATTTGTATTCTGAAATATTTTTAATACATTTAAATTACTTTAAATTACTTATTCTGATGAGGGGCCCATAGACTTCAAAAGATGGTTGAAGGGGTCTGTGACACAAAAAAGGTTAGCAACCCTTGCTTTAAAGTTATAGAATCTTCAGAGCAGCTAGGTGGCACAGTGGATAGAAAACCAGCCCTGAAGTCAGAAGGCCCTGAGTTCAAATTCCACCTCAGACCAAACATTTGACACTTACTAGCTGTGTGACCTTGAGCAAGTCACTTAACCTCAATTGCCAAAAAAAAAAAAGCTATAGATCCTTATCCAAATTATCTGTCATCTTGGGTTTTGGCAACTCAGCACTATAGATAAATCACAGCTGCAAAGGTTTGATTGAAATACTACAAATGAAAAATAATTTTAAAAGTTTACATAAAGTTTTGTGATTGTTTTTTTCACCCCACCTTCACACAATATGCCTTCCCTTGTAACAGAATAAAAATCTGTTTCTGAGATATCTGTAATGCAAAGTATGCTCAGGGACAATCAAAACACCCAGCTCACTCAGTGCATTGGATCATCATCTCCTTATCAATTTCCTATCTCATCAGGTTCAAAAGTAGTGTAAGTCCAGTGGAAAGGGTATTGGATTCAGAGTCAAAGGACTAGTCTCTAATCTTGACTCTGCTACTTCATACCTTGAATATGCTAATTAAGTTTTTTGGGCTTCAGTTCCTCATTTGTGTAATTGGAAAATTGGATTTGATGGTCCTTCTAACTTTAATTCTGATTTCCTTCTAACTTTAGATCTTTAATTCTATATCCTTGTCAGAAAACTCTTTAAAACCTTCAGAAATCAATGAAGTTCCAGAAACCTTATCTTTGATTGTCCCTAAGCCCAGAGTAAGCTGAGCAAATCTCTTCTCTAAGAAGCGGGTTTCCTTCTCCCAACATGTAACCCCAAATTTAGAGGCATAAACTGAATCACCATTAATGACTATGTATTTTATGAACACCATCAAATAATACACACATTTAAATGAGATTTAAATAACTGCAATGACTTTCAAAGTGGAAGTCACTTCATTTCATATCATTCAGGAAATACAGGAGCTTTTAATTGTAATTCCACTTACAAACTGCCATCTGCTATTTGAATGGTCTCAACTTCAGTCCACTTCTAACCTGAACTTATCTATTTTTGTTTTATGCCTCAGCCTCAGTCTAGGGGCTCATTTGCTTATTTCTCATCTTGTTTTTCTGTAGCCCATGTGCGGGGTTTGGAGTCTGAAAGACCTGAGTTCAAATCCAGCCTTGGACACTTACTAGCTGTGCAACCCGGGGCAACTACTGTTTGCCTTAATACACTGGAGAAGGAAATGGCAAACCACTTCAGTATCTATGCCAAGAAAATCCCATGGACAAAAATGGTCCATGGGCAGACATAACTGAACAACTTCAGGTCAAGACCTGTATCTATCTGCTGTACCCTATAGCTTCCACTTCCATAACTAAGAACCATGTAATGGTGTATTATGAACTCAACAAAACAAATAAGAGACAGAACTTGCCCACTAATCACTTTTGATAAAAGGGTTAGTACATAAGTAACAAGCACTGAGTAGGTACCCTAGGTCAGCAATCAATCAATGGGCATTGTCGCCCCCTTCCTATGTGGCTGGTCCTGTGCTCAATGCTGATATGAGCACAGACTCATAAATACATGTAATATTTTGCATGAGTTTTGCAGCCTGTGTTGTGAAAGATGTGGCCCTACATTAAGTGTGATGTGATTGGGTAAATTTTGACTTTTGGGATTTATCTAGAGTGACTAAACTGATGGGATATGTTCTCCGTCCAGGGATTTACTGATGGAGATTTATCAAAAATTCAATTTGGAGGAGCAAATGTCTCAGGATTTCAGATTGTTGATTATGAAGATTCCCTAGTGTCCAAGTTTGTGCAGAGATGGTCAACACTGGAGGAAAAAGAATATCCTGGAGCTCACACGAGTACAATTAAGGTCAGCTTCTTTTTGTCTGCTTGTTTCTTTGTTCATTTTTGGTTTGAATCAGTGAGAGGTTAAAATAAGCTTAATATTATTTATGGTTTTAACATTATGGACAGTGTGATTTTATTGGTTTATTCCATTTGTCTTAACTGTGATTACTTATAAGGAGAGGAGAACAAAATAAATAATAAGCAAAGCTCATAACATCGCCCATATCTTTTATTAAACCTCTGTTTTCTTCCTGGGGATTTGATTTCCTGCATCACTGGACTGATGAAGTAGAAGTCCTGTTTCCTGCTCCTTACATTCATTCATTGATTCATTCATCGATTCATGTATCTATTTGTTGATTCATCTATTGATTCATTTATTTATTAGTTTATGTGTTTGTTAATTTATTTACATAGTTGTGGCTATGATTTGTAGACAACTTCTCATTGTGGAAATTCCCTATATCAGTGAAGATCACCAACTGTTTTATAACTCACATTCTCAGACAGTCTGTTGGGGCTCTGAGTTTAGGTGACTTGTCCAGTGTCACACAGCAAGTATTTTGTTAGATAGGGGGTCTGAAAATAGATCTTCCTGATTTTGAGGCCAGGTCCCTATTCTATAAGCCTTGCATCTTCTTACTCACCTTCATAAATCTACATAATAATAGGAAGATATCATATTTGTATATTACTTAAAGGTTCATGGAGTACTTTAGACACATCCTCCCCTCAGGGTCCCCATAACAACTGTGTGGTATATACCATCATTATTCCAGTTTTCAAGGATGAGTGACTGAGAAGTTAAATGACATGACTAAGATCATAGACTAATGAAGCAGGATTGGAAGAAAGATCTTTTTCACTCTAAGGCCAGAGCTCTAAGCACTAAACTAAGCTTCCTTATGGCATGGTGGGTGGATTTTGGCAGATTGTGTGGGATGTGATCTAATACCAGAAAGAAAAAAAAATCCATCTGTGTTACCCATTTTGCATGTAGATGGCTTGCACAATGCAAAGAGAATACCAAATGCATATTTCCTTGTGTTCACCTGGTCTCTGGGGGTCTTTAGGAAATAGATGAATCTTCTTCTGGTCTCATTTAGAAAAAGATACTCCTCCAACCTACAAAACTACTAAAGAATCAGTCAGTAAATGGTTGTCAATCGTGTGTAAAGCATAAAAGCAGGGTTTAGCAAAATAAATGGTACTCTGATGAATCATAAATAATCTCTCTAGTGAAATCTTTGTTTTGCATGTAAGTAATTAATCCAGTGGTTTTACACTTTGTGTATTGTGCATTTTTTATTTTGCACATATATACACATCTATTTAGACTCACATATTAACTCTTTTTTGTCACTAAAGCTTTTTTCTTCACTTATTTATAAAGAGAATAATCAGTCAAATGATTTCTCTTTTATTGATATATCTTATGCAGCTGACTGTCTAAATTTTGAACATATATTTTATTTTTTAGTATTGAAAAGTGTCATAATATCTATAATGGATGAATGGGGTGGACTTTTATTTTCTTCAAAACTCAGGAGAATTTGGCTATATATATAAATGTTATAATACATTTATACAAATAATATTTGTGTGTATATATATGTATGTATAAATATATGACTGTCATATGTGTACATATGTGTGTGTGTATATATATATGTATATATATATATACCTCATTCATTATTCCCAATGTATATTTATTATTTTTTCTTCCTGAATTTGTTTTAATAAGATTTCTAAGTAGTCGTAGAATCATAGAATGTTTGAGTGGGAGGAATCTTAGAGATTATTTAGTCCAAACTCCTCATTTTATGGATGAGGAAACTGAGGCTTAGAGAGGTAATGTTTGTCACTCTAAGTCCAGGCATGAACTACTAATTAAAACTGTACAATTCTTCCATTTATATGCACTTGAAAATAATTATTTTATAGTTAAATGAATAAATATAACCAAATTAAGTTACCATATTTGCAAAAATGCACTGAGATATTTACTTACAAGTATGATGCTATGTTTCTCCCCAGTGCAAAGTCATTCTCACTCTGCATATTAGGCAATATAGAAGCATTGATTTAGAATTATATGGCATTTTAAAGATCACTTAGACCAACACTTTCAGTTTACAGTTAAAGAAACCAAGCACCAGAGAGGTTCTTGGCATCATAGATTTAAAGCTGGAAGACATATTAGAGGTCATTGAGTACAAACTCATCTTATTTTTTTACAGATGAGGAAAAAAAAGTCACAAGGTGAGTGGGCCTGTCAAGGTCACGCAAGTGATTACTGGTGCAGCTGGGCTATGAACTCTATCCCTTGGTTCCAGATCTAGGATTCTTTCCACTGTATTGAGGATTAGCAGTGCATATAGCATTAGACCTGAAGTTAGGAAGACTTGAATTAAAATCTAGCTTCAGTCACTTACTAGCTGTGTGATCCTAGGCAATTTTTGTCTGCTTCCAAGTTCTCAACTGTAAAGCGGGGGTAATAATAGCACCTACCTCCCAAGCTTGGTATGAGGATGTCATGAGATATGCTTAGCACAGTGCCTGTTACATAGTACAAAAGTGATTAAAAATGCTTATTCTTTTACCTTCTTTGGTGATTATCAGTCTTTAGACACTGTGGTCAGAGCAACATCAGGTTGGAATTCTACAATGTTGTCCTCACATACTCAATAGTATCCAGAAAAGTTGTCAGAATTCAGAACTTGGAAAAGCTGAGTCAACATCAAAACCACTTTCCTTGTGCACAAGGACATTTCCATGACCTTGCAGGAACACGGCCACCCACCCTTTTACATTGCAGTTTGGCATTGTGTACCAATTCAGTCTAGAAAAGGTGGGGGAATGAACCCAAGAATTTTTCAAGTTTGAGAAAATCAACTCTTTGGAGTGTATATGGGATGCTTCTATTATCAAGTAGGGAATCATGTAGCATTTCTAATTACAACCAACCTCTGCTGAAAAGCACAGGCAGTCACTATTGAACTGTCTCCTTTTCCTATGGGAGCCAATTAGGAAGGGGCAATTAGAGACCAAGAGATGAGGGAGATTTTTTGTTCAATATGATATTAACCTTCTTTCATTCTGTAATTAGATAGACAGAATAAGACAAGAAAATGAAGGATGTCGAGGTTTTTTTTTTTTAATGTACAATGTGAAGTTAAAATAGACCTAAATATGGTTGTGGAAAAGAAAAAAAAAATCCCTACTTGTGAATGTGAAAAAAAAAAAAACAATGATAGACAGTGGGAAGGATCTTTAATTTGAAGACAAAGGACCTGAGTTCAAGTCTACACCATGCTCTTTACTACCTATGTGTTACCTTCTCTGACATGCAGTTTTCTTCTCTGGAAAGTTGAGGGAGTTGAAGTAGATGAACTCTCTGAAGTCTGTTCAAGCTCAAATCTATGATCTTAATCAAAGACATATGTTTCCATTAAATTCAGAATTAGTTCTAAGGAAAATAAATTTCATAACATGAGTAATGTGATCTGAAAATAATTTTTAAAATGTAATAACTTTTTGGCTTTATATCTCTATGTCTGTCTGTATGTTTTATCTTAAACATTGAATATAAAGCCATAGAATTTTCTTGTCTTGGCTTTTTAGAGATCCTCATGCTTTTCTAAAAATTAAATTCATAAAACCCCAACATTATGCTAAAAAGCAGCTTTATTTTCTTCTATTCATTGAGAGCCAAGGATGGTTTGGTTTAGTCACCTGCCCTGAGATGCAGCATTTCTGGTTTTGATAGATACAAGTTTCAAAGAACTGAAATCATCACTACTTCTCTACATTCATCTTCAGATATTAGCACTTCTATAGATGGTAAGTGTGCTTCTGACAACTCAAATAGACATGGGCTTTTTTTTTTCTTGCCTATGAGTTTTTCCCATCCTGCTAGAGTACAAAGAAGTGGCTTGACTGCTACTTCAGTTCTGTAGCATTTCTTAATCTGCCCACATGAATATTGCTGCACGAGTCTTGGATGGAGAGCACATAAGTGCATTCATTTCCAAATGAAAGCAACTTGTTCCTTCCAAATCTTCTATTAGTCATTCTGGAGCCTCACACTGTTGTTTGGTGTGAAAGTGATCAAAGCAAAACAGTCACTTAAAAAAAAAACCTCCCAGAAGCTGAATCATTATTGATGTTCTCAATGCATGAAAATGAAAAAAAAGGAATATGAGACCAAAAATCTGTAAGCAATGCATTGAGTGAACTCTAATGCCAAGGCATAACATAGTTTAAAACAAAATACAAGGGAACTGTCAATAACCTTGACCTGACAACATCCAAGTGCCCTGTGGCCTTTCCTTGAATCTCTTCCCAATGTGTCCTTTTCACTCACTTGGCTTGGAGAGAGCTGCTGTCTAGCAGAGAAGATTCAAAGGTCTTCTGGTATAGTAGAAAAAACACAGGAGTAGGATTTGAGAGGCCGGGCTTCTTGTAGCTATGTCATGAATGACCTCTGTGACTAAGGGCAACTTCCTCTGGTGCCAGCTTTCTCACATGGAAGTGAAGGGGCTTAATCTGAGTGGTCTCCTAATTACTTTCCCATTATGACATTCTGTGATTATTTACCAGGATTTTTGTAAAGTCTTTGAAGCTACTAGTTTTAAAGCTTTTAAAGGTAAATGGGAATCTTCAGTTGAGTTTTGAGTTCAGATGGGAGCAGAGAGAACTCTAATTAAGGGTGAAGAACAAGGTTCTTTGAGCATGGATGAGAAGGATTCTCCTGTATAGAGTAACATTTTGCATAAGGGAGGCCTGTAATCACACGAACTGTTGAAAAAGAGCAATATTTCCAGAGCCCTAGATGTCAATGCATATAAATTGCTCTACCTTTATAGGCAGAGGAGAAAAGAATCAAGTATGGTTTGACATACTAAGTCTGCCATACTGCCATACTAAGACAAAGCATCAAATAAGACCAAGCCTACCTCTGAGACATTGAATCATTGATGAGTCATTATTCTTGACATTATCTAGCAATATAATGCAAGTGAACTAATAAGAGACAAGAACAATGACAAACATGGTAGATGTTGAGTTATTAATTTATTATTTCTGTTCATTTTCATGTGTGCCCAATTCCCTGTGACTCCATTTGGAGTTCTCTTGGCAAAGATACTGCAGTGGTTTGCTGTTTACTACTCCAGCTCATTTTCTAGATGAGAAAACTGAGGCAAACAGGTTTAAGTAACTTGACTATGGTCTCACACCTAGTGTCTGAGACTAGATTTGAACTCAGATCTTCCTGACTCCAGGCCTAGCACTTTATCCACTGTGCCACCTAGCTGTCCTGATTTAGTAATATCTGAATTAAAATCTTGCCTCATGCTTATTATATATGTGACTATGGATTAGTAACTAAATCTCTCTGAACCTTAGGCAATAACTTTAGATGATATTATAAATGAGTTGTGATCATCCTGGCAGTATGATATCCATGCTTCCCAACTCTCAGTTGAATCCACTTTACTAGACCTTAAATTTTAGTAGAAACTGGTATTATGTTGTATCCCAATGAATCAATTAAAATACATTTTAAAGTCATTATCCAAAGTTTTGTGGTTGGATCCACCTTAGCACCATTGAGTCGATAAAATACGTATTTATTGCTTTAAAGTATAACTCAGTGACCTGAAGGAGGTTCTTCTAAATTTTTCTAAATCAAGCAGTTTCATTCAATGAATAGGAAATTGATTGCTAGAACATCAGTGCTGAGTACTAAATTTCTATATTGAATAGAAGCATCTAGTTGTTATACTGTATACAGTGTTGGAGTCAGGAAGACCTGTATTCCATTCTTACTTAATATGCTTTCTAAGATTCTGGCCCTTTGCAAGTTGCTTAATTGTTCTCAGCCTCAGTTTTCTCATCTGTAAGATGGAGAATGAACACTCACCTCATAGCATTGCCAGAGGATTAAATAGTGTATTTAAAGTGATTTGCAAACTTTAAAGTACTTTACAGGATATCTTGAAAATCTTAGTTCAGTTTAAGCTTTAGTACCTTATGATTTGCACTCTATTTAAAAAAAAAGAATAACATATTTATATAGGATATCATAAAAGTCTATACAAGTATCTTGTGGCCCTTGCTTAGGTCTTAGTGTGCTGAGATTTTTGGAGTGCCCTGTACAAACACAAGTTCCTATTTTTAGGACATGAAAATCATATGTGTAACTGAATTAAATGCAGGAATTTTTTTTTTTTATCAATTAAACTTTTATTAATCTGGAGATTTTGTATTAGACTACTTCCAGAAATCATTATGTATCATATGAAATAACTATGGAAAAGGAAAGATGGTAATTTGTTGGGTCTTGAAAACCTGCAAGTTGAGGCGATATCCCCAATTGCCCAGTGCGATTATGGCTCTGTGCAAGAGATAAGCATGTTTAATACTGAATTGTAATTTTTAAAGAGCATTAACTAATTATTATAGATATTTAGATCCCTACATTTGGTCATGGCTTAATAGGAAAAATATAGGATTGATCTTAGAACTTGAATTTTAATACTGGTTCAATTGTTGTGTGACCTTGGGGATGTCTTTTCTGAGTTTCCATTTCCTCATCTGAAAGTAGATGTAATATTGTTTCCAAAACTATAATACTTGTCTGCTATCATATGAACTCTCATTCTCAGCTAAAGCATTTTGTAGGACATTAACAAGAAATGCGGCCTTCTCTCCCAATAATTCTTGAGAAGATTAAATGTGAAAATACTTTGAAAAGTAAATTATGACACAGAAATAATGGTATTAAATGATTATTACCATTATTTCTATTATTATAAAATGTATATTAAGGTGTTGGCAGAGCTTCTATATTGTCTAGCTATGTAGGAAAAGCAGAGAGTGTTTCCCTTGATGACATGAAATGTGATGGCCATAATTTGACATGACACACCATTCTACTAATATATACACTGTAAAATTAAAGTACACATTTCTCTTTCTCAAAAAAAAAATGCAGAGAGGCAATTTATAGGAAAAAAAATGATTTGCCACTGGTTGAAAAGTGATTCACTGCTCTTGGTATTTTTTATGTGGGCTCTTATGGGATCTTGCTTTAAAAATAACTTCCTTGCAAGTTATTACTTTATCCCTTTGAACTCCTCATGTGATGTATTCAATCTTACTGTATCAACTACTCCTACTTTGTGTTACAGAAATGCTAGCTTTTTCATGGTGCTGTCATATTGTTAAATGCCCTGGTAGTAAAGTTTCTGAATTAGTGTCTCCAGAGAGCTTATTGCAAGTTTCTGAAAGCTCTATTACTTTTTTCAGTTCTGTAATTAATAGGGTAGTGATTCTGTGTATTCACTAGGAGTTGAGAGGTTTAAAAGAATAGCTTTTATGGGTTTTAAGTTGTTCCACTTGCCAGAGAAAGAACCTTATGCAGTGGAAGAACTGGGTTCAAGGAGTCCTCAACTTAAAGGATTTTTAATATTCAAACTATGTCTCTGTAAATCTATTCTTCTGGGCACCTAGGAACTAAAGATTGTGCATAAAAACCACACATATAAACATCCAAGTACAAATTTAAAAGTTGAACAATCTATATTTATACAAATCTGTATAAACCATCTGTATTACACAAACTCAATATTTTAAATGATTTGTGAGCAAGTACTCTATCTAACCATCCAGTTTGTAATCCTCTATGAGTTTAGTAAATGATTTTGTGAGTGGTTGCTGCTGAAAACATTCAGTTATCTATTGGACAACTTTCTGGTAACGAACTTTTCATTTAAATCAAGTTGGCCCTCAGATGGCCAGTTGTTCTTAGACTATAGTCAAAGATTCCTTGCTTAGAAGGACCTATCAGAGCTTGCTCTGTACTGTCAAAAGCTTCAAGAACTCATGGTCACCTTGAGGTGGCCAAATGGATGAAAAATCAGAATTCTGGTATAAGAATAAAATACACAAACTGGATCAAGTTCTAAACAACATTCTATAGGGGAATGTAAGCTATTCATCTCTGCCAGGATGCTATTGCTGTACCTCATCTTGGCATAGAAGAGACCCTGGGTTGCTGAAGACTTTTTCACCAATTCATGCAGTTTCTATGTGTCTGGGAGGGCTTTGAGTGCAGTCTATTCTCCCAGGACTAGTCTACTTAAGTTTAGAGAAGTTAATTTCCAGGCTGGATGCAGGGTAATGTATTTTTATACCACAAAACTCTTGAAGAGAGTCTATTAAATTATAGAGGAACATAGTCTTCATGTATCCTTGAAGTATTCAAGTAAATTCCTAGAAGGCAGTTCTCCTTTTGTATCTTCAAAACCTAAATTAGGACCTTATACATAAAAAGAGTTTAGTAAATATTGATTTGACTGAACTGACATGCACCTTGGACCTTGATTTTAATTTTGACTCTGCCAGTTACTTTCTGTATGACCTTAAGCAAGTCATTCAATTTCCAGAGGATCAAATCAAGGGTTTGTACTGTTTCCTACTAGCTCCAACACTCCAGGCTCCCATGATCCTGTGATTTTAGATATTCACAAAGAGTTGGTGTTAATTTAAGAATCTTCCATACTACTGAGTCTTTCTATGTCACCTTCACCACCTCACTAATTAAATAAAGGTTGCATCTTCTTATAGGTAGAAGATGGTACATTTCCAGAGGTAAGGATCACCTCTTGTGGTAACCCAGGCATAGGCTACAAACTGTCTTCCCCCTCCATACACACCTCTCTCTAAGATAAGACCTAGGCACAATCTTGTCATCTAAGTATACTATCCTTGGAATGGGGAAGGAGACACTACTTTCTATCCCCTCACCACAATTAGGAACAAACAATAAAAGGCAAGTTGCTTTACCTCCCTAAGCCTTAGTTTCTTCATTTGTAAAATGAGAAGGTTAGGCTAGATAGCTATTAAAGTACCTTCTAGCTCTAGGTCCATTGTATGATCCTATGAAAGGTAAGGTTACATGTAGTCTCTGATGATTTTGGAAATTTTAAATTGGGAAAAATAATAGAGATGATGTCTTGAATTAAGATAATGTAGATACCTCAAATTCTTTAAAACAGACTATTAAAATTCATCAAAAAGGAACAGTCAGTCAACAAGCACTTATAAAGTGCTTACCATGTGCCAAGTACATGGCAGATAGAGGACCACTTGATATTAGGAAAATGCGATTTCAGGGCTGTCATGTATATGCTGCATGACCATGGTCATGACATCTAACCTCTAAGTGCCCCAAGAAAATCATTAAGGCTATAAGTTAGAGACAGATATTAATCCTGAATAATTAGAAGCAGTTTCCATACTGAGAGTTCCCCATATTAATGACTCCTTACATCTGGTTTAAGATAGGTAAATATAGGTGTAAGTAAATATATATATATATATATACACACACACACATATATAATATGTATATATACATATATGTATATGTACATATATACACACACACATATATATGTATATGTACATATATACACACACACATATATATGTATATATGTATATATACATACACACACACATATATACATATACACACACAGGCACATATATTTGTGTTATATGTACACGCATATATAATGCAATGCATATCTCTATATATTCAGATCTATCTGCTTCTATGTAGCTATCTATTTATCAGTATCCATCAAGGGGCCATCTGACTTAATTTATTTAACATTTAACTTATGGTTAAAAAGACCTGTATTCATACTTGCCCTTGAGGCTTAATACCTGTATGACCTTAGGCTGCAAATGGCCTACATAGCCTCTCAGTGCCCCTGCAGATTTCCCAGAATGTATACAGCCAGTTGTGAAATTCTCAACGTGAAGAAATCATAGCTCCATCATATATACTCCATTACCCTAGAATAGCAAAATCTTCTAATCAAGTCATCCAATCTAGATGATTTTTAGGCAAAACCAGATTGTGTGTGCCCCTTCCTATATCCCATTGCCCAACTGGGAAGCTTGGTACCAGATCTTCCCTCAAGACGTATTTCCAAAAAACTGTATTTCACTTCTGATATGGAGGAATAGACAAAGAAGTTGTCTTTGGTTCATTGTCAACAGATTTTTTTTCCAATGACTGTAAGACATCTCTTTGCTTACAAAGGAAGTTGAGATTTAATGAAGATTTTATGCTTTCATGCAGTGAAGTTTCAAAGGGCATATGTTCAATATGCTTTACAGTAAATTAAAGGTGACCTTATCCCTGACAGAGCTTTTTCAGAAGATGGACCACATTTGAATTTTGAATGAAGTCAACCCAAATAACTTTAAATGTATAATATATTTTTTTCAAAAATAAGTTGTTCAGCTACCTAAACCTTCATAGTTTTCAATACTTCTAAGTTATTTGTGCTAAATTTGTATACATTGGTGCTGTTATTATTATTATTATTATTATTATTATTATTATCATCATCATCATCATCATTATTTCAGATTATTCCTTGGTCATTTGCTGTAAGCCTTGTGTGAATAGCTTTTCTGAAAAAGTATTTTGGAAATTCACTGTGTCCTCTCACCCCCAAACCCCAATTTCATCATCTCTTGTCCTCTGGAAATATTTTTTTAAAATAGAGCCATTGATATAATACTATGCAAACTTCTCTGCAGAAATATAATTCAATTTGTAATAAGAAACATGATTTTATTAGCATTTAACTGAGTCTTGCAAATACTTAATAAACTTCGTTTCAAGGATCCATTTTTTTCTTCAGTATGTATAATTATTTTACTGAAATAAATAGTACATTCCCTCCCACTCCCATCCCCCATGCCTTATTTCCCTGAATGTTATTGCTTGTTGTGACCGGGAAAAAATTTTTAAAAAATGTTAATGAGCTTTTTTGAATTAGTTACGCTACTGTCCTTAGAAAACATGCATAACCATGTACAATATTTTGCCAGGTTGATAGGATGTGCCATTTGCATCCTGCTGGGTTAGCTTTTAAGAACCCATGTTGGCTCCCACTTTAGAATAGGACTTTAGCAGAAAAATCTTCTAATTAACTATGTAAAACTTTCCAGTATACAAAACTTTCCTACTGGCATACTTCCTCAATTTAATAATAATATTAATAATGATAGCCAATATTCATATGGTTCTTCAAGGTTTGCTTTATTATTTATTTGTTATACATTATTATAATATGTTATTCCTTCATTATTATCTCATCTTAGTAAAATAAATTAAAACATTTAATTATAAAATTTATCCTGAGCAATTTGCCTAAGTGGCATTAGACAGTCTAGGGCGGAGTGGCTTATTTTATATTTTTTCATCTTTTAGGCTTGGCACAGGTATGAGAAAGAAAAAGTGTACAAGCTAATTTATGTATTGGTTAAATGTTCACCAACCAATTAGCTATAGGTTCTCCATAGTGTTTAACATCATGGGTTTTGGTTGGTTGGATTGAACACTCACAGGGAAGGAAATGTTTCATAATAATTTCTGTACAAGATTCAGTACAGTACTGCATATAATTGAGTATTCAGTAAATGTGCTCTCTTAATGATGTGAATTTAAAAGAGAAATATCAATCAGAGGCAGAAGCAGCCCAAGGTGGGAAATTTGCCACAGGCATAGGAATTTAGAGGGCTCAGACATCACTTTCACTCACCAAAGAAGAGGCCTAAGATGAGCTATAATAGAGAGAGCCTGGTAACAGTATGGGCATAAAAGTTAAGAGACAAGGACAACATGTGTGCCATGGTTCAAACTCTGGAGCTGCCTGATGATATCTCCTGGGCAAGATGGGGAAAGAGGGCAGAATTTACAGCAGAAGGATCCATCTCTAGCCTGGCCTAAGATTAGGGAAGGAGGTCCAATTTGGAACAGCCTTGGTGAGCTGGTCTTCTCAGGTCCAACTGTTAACCTGAGATTCCAAGTGATAGAAGGGAGAAGGTTGATGGTGGTTATGGATTTATAAGCCCTCTGTGGTTACTGTCCCTAGGAGCCAGGCCCCTTTTTTCTCTGGAGGAGGCTACTGGACAGACTGCCCTGACTGAGATAATTCAGCTCAGAGTGCACCTAGAGAAGATTAAAAGGCTGCCTTTCTGCTACATATCTAGACTTGTCAAGAGTCCTGGACTTAGTGACACAGAGAGTCTAGCTCTATCTCAGAAGACTGTATTTCAGCAATATAGCTGAAAAAATCATGAAATGGTAATTAGGAGATGTGGGTTCTACTGTCTTGACTACTTTTATTGCTGTCAAAGTTCACTGTTAGGTCTAATGGGGCTTCACAGAAAAAGGAGTCTGGTCAGCACTTTCTTTTGGACTGGATCTGTGACTTCATTGGTGTAGGAATTTCTCTGTGAAGAAACACTGCAGACTATCTCCTCTGCAATTTAGTCTGAGAGAGTTGCTTGGAGGCAATGAGAGGTTAAAAACTTGACAGGAATTTCACAGATAGTGCATGTCAAAAGTGGGACCCCAATCCAGGTCTTCAAGGTCACCTCTCTATCCATTATTATCTGGGGCTAACACTTCCATATTTGGAAATTAAGGCAATTCACATCTTCCTCCACTCCAACACTTTCTAACAGGGTCAAAGTTTTATAAACCTTGAAGGGCTATAGAAGTTTTAAGCTCCAGAGACTGGACAGAGAGCGGAGGGAAGGAGATACAATGAGGGAGATTACAGGGATGCTCAGGTGGAGTGATCTCCAGCTACTGGCAACATGATTTTGTGAGGAGTTGCTCCCAGGATTTGGCACATGGTGACATACAGCTCTTCCTTGGACTTCCGAATCGATCTTGGTTCCATATAGCAGGTCATCTCAAACAGGTCCAGTGTCAGAGCAGCTCCCAGAAAATACCGTCGTGTTATAAAGCTCCCATTAAAGTGAATTTGATTGGTTTGGACCCTTCAGGCCACAGAGAGTGTTAAATTGTACATTCCCATACAAGTTTTCAGGTGTGGGGAGTTCCGCAAAAGAAGCAATGCAGCTAGGTGAGGGCATGATTAAAGCTTAGACAAAATGCTGGACAGTCAGAAATGAGGCCAGAAGGGAAGGAAACAAATGGACAGATTTTCCAAATTGCTCTCTATGCTAATGCTGGATATGTGCTTCCATGTCTGTAAAATAAGGATATTACATAAGGAGATTTCTAAAACCTCTTCTAGGTAGATTTAGGCTCCATTTGACTCCACTTCAGCTTTACTTTGATTTCAGAAATCTTTGGATGAGCACGTAAAATATAATGATAATAGCAATAATGATGATAATCATGTTGATGATGATGAAGAAGTTCATGATAATAATGTTACTTCCCCTCACTGAAGCCTCATTTTCTTCTTCTATAAGACAAAGTTGAACTAGATAATCCCTTTGGTCTCCTTTGCCTCAATTATTCTTTTTGAGGGACCATATTACTTTCTTTTTTTTATTTGGGGTTAAGTGACTTGCCCAGGGTCACACACCAGTAAGTGTCAAGTGTTTGGTCTGAGGCTAGATTTGAATTCAGGTCCTCCTGACTTCAGGGCCGGTGCTCTATCCACTGTGACACCTAGCTGCCCCTGACCATATTACTTTCAAATCCTCTTTTATTTCACTCAGGAATTAGTATACTTGTGCATGTAAATAAATAATTAAATACACACACACACACACACATACATATACACATATATGTATACATATGAATCTGTGTACATATAATTATGCAAATTTAATAATTATGGCTCTGACCAAAACAATATCCACATTGGTTATTCCAAGATTCCCACTTTATACATTTCCCAAAGAGTTATTAAACTGCCTATACCCTTTGACTCATCAATACTACTACTAGGTCTGTTTCCAAAGATGATTAGGGAAAAAGGAAAAGAAACTATATAATCTGAAATGTTTATAGCAACTCTCTTTGTTGTGGCAAAGAACTGGAAATTGTGGGGATGCCCATCAATTGGGGAATGGCTTACTTAACAAGTTGTGGTAGAATACTAGTGTGGTATAAGAAACAATCAGCTTTACGATCTTAGAAAAACACAGACAGAACACAAAGGACCTATGAAGGAATATACTATCTGCATCCAGAGAAAGAACTGATAAAAACAAGTATGTGTGAAAGAAATGTTTGAGAACCTTTCTTTTTACATCAATCCCTTTCCCTCCCCCAATTCAGAAGTGGCATCATAGTGATTAATTGCCAACAGTTTACCTTGACAGAGACAGTGCAGCAATGTACATAGTGGATAAAATGCTGGACTTATTTTCGTAAAAAATTCTTTTTTGTCTTTGCATCTTAAGGTGCCTAGAACAGTGCTCAGCACATGGAAGGCATTTAATAAATATTTGCTGAGCGAAAAAAAAAAATTCTTACCTCAACTTAAATTCTCAAAACTCAGCTTAAATCCCACCTTCTACAGGTCTTTCTTTCCTCTAATACTGAGTGTTCTACTTTTAGTGCAGTGTTTAGCTTTAGACTCCAGGCTTTCTGTATAAGTTATTTTAGCTCTCTGGGGTTCACCCAACTCTGATGCTGCCTTCTAAGTTAGTGACAGATTGAAATCTGTGTCAGTGAGAGAACTTCTTACACCTACCTACCAATAAAGATCCTTGAAGCAATTTTATTTGTAGATTTTTTCCTCCTTTTCTCTCTGTACTAGGTTGTGAGTGTTGCACTCGACCTTTCCTTATATTGTATGGTTGTCAGGGCACTCATTGCCTCCTGACATCAGTGATTATAACCACAAGTTACAGAATAAACTGGTTGATGATTATTGGGCATGTAAACATGTTTATAATTGGTCTTCAGTGTGATTTTTGAAAAATAAGGCATGATATATATGCCTTTAGAATTGAATAAATAGCACACTTGGAAAATGTACCATAAAAACCCTTTAGCAGATTTCTCCTTCTTGTGTTAAGTTATAATGTGAATGCAATACAGCATAGCAAAAGCATAATGTCCCCCACTGGAATATAAATGCCCAAATTCAGCAGAGAGATTTTATAGAACATAAGCACCCAGTCAATGGGAAGGCTTGTTTTCCTCTCTTTCAAAGAAAGAGCTAGCTGGATTGTGATGACGTTCCATTCCAATTGATTTGTGTCTGGTTTAGAGAACGGTAAAATAAAACTGAGATATCTAATTACTCAATCCAAAAAAAAGTGAACATACTGAGTCACAAAAAGTAATGAGCCACCTATGTAGACTGTAAAGCAAAGTAACTGGATAGCATGTAGTGTTTCCTTCCTTTCAGCCCCGACTTTAATTCAAATGGATGATGGTTTTGGTACTTGATTGGTTTCTAGCATTTTTAGGAGGGAGGGATGGGTGTCTGAGGGACCTGTTTTCTAAATATCCAGAATGCTGTCAGCCATGAGCATGGTGAGGAGGAGGGAGAGGAAGAAGATGGTGACTGTTGTATGGCTTTCATGGGTGCTGCTTATTGCAAATGTAACTATTTCATTTCTTTTAAAAGTTAGCAAAAATTCACTGAAGTCTTTGACATTGACAAGAACCAAATCAAAGATTTTGGTAATGCAAGGAATTTTATGTAATTAAAACTTCAGATGTTAAGTATTAACTCAATGGATTGAAATTGGCACAGTTTCCCCCTTTCATTCCTTCAGGTTTTTTTTTTAATTAAGCCCTATTTTTCAAGATCCATATAAAATTCAATATCTATGCCAATATTTTGTGACATTATGCTGGATACTGTGCAACCAAACACATTAGATTCCCTCCCATCTGGGAAAGTAGAAACAAAGGCTTACTTGGAATAAAAGTTAAATGGTTTGCCCAGTATCAAAGAACTAAGTAAATGCTAAGATTTGAACATTTTTTTAATTGTTTATTAAAATACTCCTAGTTCAATTTCTTTCAACAAATGTTTGTTAAACATTCATAGCTAGCTATTATATGAGATGAAAAAACAAATGTGACATAATCCTTCATCCTTTGCCACAGGGATCTTAAAATCCATCATGAGAAATTACACACACACACACACACACACACACACACACACACACACACATCCATTCATACTACAAAATAAAATAAGTGCAAGAAAAAAAGTCTAAAAAAGAAATAAATGAGGAAAAATCTTCTTTTATCAAGAATCCAAAAAAGATGGATTTAATTATATAAGTAAAATGTTATGGGACTAAAGGTAAAGTTCTAAATTTTTGCATAGGATGGAAAACCATACACAGACAATAATACATAAAAAGCAAATGAGGGGGTTATTGGGTTGCAAATGTAAAATAAATCAGTAGTAAGACATGACATTAAAAGGTAACATGATTTTCATCTAGAAAGATGGAAAAGACAGAGAGAAAGCCAGGTATAGCATATAAGGCCCTGCAATGGGAATCAGAAAGATTGGTTCCATTTTGACCTCTGATACCAAATAGTCGTGTTATCTTAGCCAAGTCACTTAAACCTTGGTGCCTTCATTTCTTTATCCATAAAAAAAGTGAGGGGGCTGGACTCAGTGGGCTCTAAGTTTGTGCTCTAAATCTATGACCTTATGATAGTCCACTTGAATCCAATCCTGGTTAGACTACACCTAGAATGCTATGTTTCCTTCTGGCCCCACATTTTAGATGAAAGGATGGTAAGCTGGAGTAGAGCCAGAGGATGTTGAGATCTTACCATAGTAGAACGAGTTGAAGGAATCAGAGAGGATATGGGCATAGATGGGATAAAGAAAAGTAAAGGCAAAGATAAGGATGTGGGAAAGCAAGTGGCATAAAATAGGCCAATAAAATTATTAACTTAACAGTCTTAGTTCCTGTGATAAGCTTCACAAATGATATACCAGGTAAACAACATGAAGAATATTCTGAAGTCAAGTTGTTTTAAATAATATTTTATTCTCCAATTACTTGTTAAAACAAATTTTGAACATTTTTTAAAAAAAGTTTTGAATTACAAATCTACCCCCTCCCTCCTTCCCTCACCCCTCCCTGAGATGGTGAACAATCCGATATAGGTTATACTTGTGAAATCATGTAAAAGCAATCCATATTATTTACTGAGATAAAAATTTTAAGAGATTTCATTGAAGAGAAGAGTATGAAAGTAGAATACAAGGTTATCATTGTAGCAAGGTGGGCCTAGGGCAGAGTAGAGTTCATCTTGGGAGTGGCCATGGGGAGGGAAAAGCTGGATAGATAGAAGTGAATTTTAATTATTCTTGCTAACTAGTGTGTTATACTAAACTTGTGTGCCTTGGGACAAAGCCTCAGACCCCCTGTCCTAGTTAGAGCTCTGCAGAAAGCTAGGTTGGGTCAGATTGAGTGATGTTTATTGAGAGTATTGAAGCCACATGGGATCTAAAAAATCCAGTAAGATTAAAAAGAAGGAACAAAGACAGCTGAATATTCACACAGTATCCTGCAACACAAGTCTTTTGCTAAGTTTTATGACAAGTTTTGCAATATATTTGAGAATTTATTATCTATCAGCTTACCAAGTAGATGAAGATCTGCATTGTAAGGCTCTACATTAAGCTCTCTTGTCAAAATCATGAATGCAGACAGAAAGTATTAATTTTAAATATAAAACTAAAGTACTTGATCCATCCTATTTCCTGTAGCACCTTAAAAGAGCCATTTTATATTTAGAGATTCTGGAGGCCAAGGTCCCTCTTCACAGACTGCATTAAAATGACGTCTGGGCAAGTAGACTGAACAAATGTATTAATTTCAATTGAGTACAAGCATAGAAATGTTTTCTATAGTCTTCACCAAAATGTTTTTTTTTTTTCCTGGAAATGAACAATTTAATTGTAAGAAAATGTCCACAAACTTTCTACACTTGTTTGTTTCTCAAGAAAACCAAGATGTACTATAATTTTTACCTTAATGTTTGGTAATGAATCAATGACAGAATTCAAGTAAAGAGCTAAAGAAGGTTCATTTTTGATAGGCAGCTGGGAGATGAAATTAGTTGGGGCCATGCTGAAGAGTAACTTACCTATGGTACAGGAAAGCCCAGGGATCTACTGCCCAGTGTATGCTGGCTTTACTTTCATCACATCATGAGTGGATTTTATGTGAACCACTTATAAATGGGTAAGGTCTAATGGAAAGAGGTAGCAGGAATTCAGAATTTCCCACCCACGTCCTTAATAGTGTGACAAATAACCTTTACTTTCTAAGAGAAGACAGAGGGGAAACTTATAGGAATGGTGGATTAGGGGTGGGAAATGTGGAAGCCGTCATTTCCTGTGGTCCTGAGACATGGAGAGCTATGACAAGAATTCAGCCAAGGATGACAAAATGACTACTGGGGAGGAACATGCCCTGCTACATTTTGACACTGTGAAGAAGTTATGTTGCTGAAAGAGAGAGATGGGTGAAACCGAAGTTAAAGCAGTAACATAAACTTAGAAATTTTGCAAGCTCTGCTCCAAGAAAAAGCAATACAAAAACATTTAATTGAGCCGCTGTCTAGAGGAGATCCCCATAATTTTAAGAACACTCATTTAATTTTAAGAAAATATGTATTATTGGGGCAGTTAGGTGGCACAGTGGATAGAACATTGGTCCTGCAGTCAGGAGGACCTGAGTTCAAATCTAGCCTCAGACACATAACACTCAGTAGCTGTGTGACTCTGGGCAAGTCACTTAATTCCAATTGCCTCACCCCTCCAAAAAAAAATGTATTATTGTTATTCTTAGGTGCTATTTTAAATTTGTGTAACTGTTGGGAGAAAATCTTCTTTTGGGTAAATATCTCATCTTCCAAATATATTAATATGTTTACCTATTTCAAATGAAATGAGAAAAAAGCTATTAACTTTATTATTTTGTAGCCCTTTGTAGTAAGATTTTTGTAGTAAGATTTTTCAGAACATGTCTTAAATATTTTTCATCCTCAATTACTCTGATGGAACTAGAAAAAAATCAAATTAGAAGTAAATATTAGATTGTAATCAGCTTCTCAGTAATGTGAGTGTGTATATATGCGTGTATACACACACAGACAAACACATACACTCACACACACATGATTCATTATTGGAGTGACTCCAATGTCCTTTTTAAAGCAGGGCTCCTTAACCTTTTACTTTGTCCTAGTTCCCTTGGCAGTTTAGTGAAGCCTCTGAATCACTTCTCAGAATAAAGTTTTTAAGTGCATGAAAAAATACTTAGGATTACAAAGGGAAAAAAAATTATGTTGAGATACAGTTTAAAATAGTTTTTTTAAAAAATGATCATGGACCCCTCGTTATGAACTTCTTTTTAAGAATAGCATGTCCCAAGAAACTCTTATGGACAGCAAGTGATCCCTCCTTTAGTTTTCAAACAAGTGTTAAAACAACGAATACCTGTCCTTAGTCCTTGTATTTATCCAAATTAGTCAGGTCATTTCCATTTCATAGCCTAGTAAAATTCACAAGGTTGAGCAAGGCTCACTGAAAGGTACAAAGGACCTTTATAAAATGATGTCTTTTGCATAAGCTGCCCCAGGGGTAAAATAAACTAGTTGTTCCATTTCATTTTTTGTAAGATTATCTTATTTTTAGTACCTTTCCCCAGTATCCAAAGAAATCTTTCTGTATCAGCAATGTCCTCCTTTCCATTTTGTGAATCTAGTCAGCAGTCAGACAACTGTATTTGATATTTTAAGCACATCAAAATCATTTGCTTTGTCGTAACAACATTTTTTTTTGTAGAAATTGCTATTATGCATAAACTTGTTCCAAACCAAATGGAAATTTAAGTGAATCCTAAAGTTAATAAATAATTAAAAGAAACCATTAAAATATCTAGCATAAGTTCAGGAAGAAAATTACTTTGGTGATCATTGTTCAATGTTACATGCTAAGAACTCAGTTTCCTCTTATGTGAAATGAAGGATTTGAACTAGTTGAACACTAACACTTATTTGTGTTCTGCATTTATGGTCCTGTGATAGGGATTACTTGCATCCAATTATTTCTTTTACTACTTTGCTATAATTCTCTTCTCCTCTCCCCTCCCCACCTGTACTTTCCCCTCTCCTCTCCTTTGATTAAAGCTAAAGCAATTATCAAGGGGGCCATTTCCCTTCATCATTTGTCTTATGCTAGCTCTAGTTAAAAGCTAAATCTAGAACCTTTCTAGCAGAAACTTTATCCTTGACTCAAACTGATGACATCAAAATTAGCTAAGAAACATGGTTGACTTATTCTATTCTTTGAGATCGTAAGAGAAGAAAATTTCATAGCATTTTCTGGTAGCTTGTTACTTTACCTACTGAATAAATGAATTCAGCATTTCCTATTGCTACATATTCCAAACTCTCAGAATATTTCTTGATCACTTTGAGTTAAGACTGAAGAACACTATTTTTAATGGTGATAAAAGAAAAGAGCACCTGGATACCAGGCAGCCCCATTGCAATATTTCATACTTAGATGCTATTGTAGCTTTAAACTACAAGTTCCTGAGTAAGGAAAACAGTAAGAAAAAGGGACACATTCATCCTTTGTGGATGCCCACTTCACCATCTGCTTACCCATCTAAAATGATTTGGTGCTTGAACATTAATTTATTTTTTTTCTAGAAGCTTTTCCAATTTGGCCAGCTCTCTTGGTGCATAAGGTTTTAGTAAAAACATAATCAGGAGTGTGACAGGTTGGCTAATAAATCTTTTCAAAAATTGCTTAAGAATTATATACTTGTCATAGCTAATTAGGGCAAAGATTAAAAACAAAACCTTTTTTTCAGCATTGCTGTCATAAAAATGAGTTTAACTTTCATATTTGTGTAAATTATTCATGTATATGTATATATGTATGTGTGTATGTATCTCTATCTCTATCTCTATCTCTATCTCTATCTCTATCTCTATCTCTATCTCTATCTCTATCTCTATCTCTATCTCTATCTCTATCTCTATCTATCTATCTATCATCTATCTATCTATCTATCTATCTATCTATCTATCTATCTATCTATCTATCTATCTATCTATCTTCAGTTTCTGCTCTGTTCTTCAGTCTTGGATAACCATTTGCCCATTGGACATTTCAAACTAGATGTCCTAGAGCAGGGGTGAGGAACCTGCAGCTCCCAGGCCACACGTGGCCTTCTAAGTCCTTAGATTTGGCCTTTAGACTGAGTCCAAGTTTTACAGAACAAACCTTAGAATAAGCCAAGTATGGTGGCTACTAAAGTACTTATATAATCAGAACCTGAAAACAGGACTGGTTTTTCATGTCAGAGTTTCCGCATGTAATGCTGCTTATGTGATGTTCCTGGGCTTTGGTGTAGATGGCCTCTCTCAGGTCCTTTGGATGGATTGACTGTTCCTTGGGGATCCTTCTAAATCTACAATATCAGTTTCTAATTATACTGGCCAGACTATATTTTTTAGCATAAAATTCATGAAGAAGATAAGAAATATCAATCTGAAATGATACCCTAGGACTATAGGAATAAAAGTTGGTCATGTCAAAGAAAAGCACCTGATTAATGATATAAATAGGAGCTGTGATTACGACTAAATATTTTTGGGTGCAGTTTTAAGATTCTTTCCCCTTGTAAGGGATGGGAGAGAATCCATATATTTTAGTAATTCTTAATCTTTGTTTTTTTTAAATGTCATGGACACCTTTTGGTGGCCTGTTGAAACCTGTGGACTTCTGCTCAAAAATAATATTTTTAAAAGCATAAAATAAAATACATAGGATTATAAATGAAATAGATTATAAAATAGATTATATTGTAGTATATTTAGTTGTAGTGGTGGTAGTAATAGTAGTAGTAGTAGTAGTAGTAGTAGTAGTAGTAGTAGTAGTAGTAGTAGCAGTAGTAGTAGTGGTAGTAGGAATAGTAATAGTAGGAATAGGAGTAGTAGCAGCAGCAGCAGTAGCAATAGTAGTAAGCTCATGGATCCCAGGTTAAGAGCACCTCATCTAGTCCAGACCTTTCCTTTATTTGGATTCATGAGCTGGGAGAGAAAAAAAGACCTGGATTTGGGGATTTATAGAAAATTGGTACTCAGGAAAATAGTACGAACAAGAGTTTAATATTACCATGGAGTAGCAAGTAGGAAAACAAACAAACAAATATATACACCCAATATGGAAATATAGATAGATAGAAGTTTGTCCCCATAGATGCAAGAAACAAGGGAGATGGCCAGTTAGGTGGTGTAGTGGATAGACCACTGGCCCTGAAGTCAGGAGGACTTGAGTTGAAATACGACCTCAGACCAAACACTTGACATTTACTAGCTGTGTGACCCTGGGCAAGTCACTTAACCCCAACTGTCTAAAAAAAAAAGAAAAAAGAAATAAGGGAGATGGTGTTGTGTCAGGGAGACATGCATAAAGTTTGGGTTCAGGTAGAAAAGTTTATATCTTAAAAATGGTTTTAGTATGGAATAGATAATCAATGCTATATGTGGGATGTGGTATTCCAAATTAGACTCAGATGTGGTGGAGAAGTTTTCAGGGTCACTTATGGATGCTGGGTTTGGGTAGTGAAAGTTTCTTTATTAGGATCAGAAACTAGATGAGGTGGAATTGGCTAACTGAGACATAAGAAGAAGGGTGACTTAGGTTGCTTCAGATGGCCAGGAATTATATCACTCAGAAGTGCAAGTATTAACTGTTTCATACAGGGTTAACTAACAGGTGAATACAATAGAAAAGTACAAAAACTATCTTTCTTTGCTTATATGCTTTATGGACACTGGGACCACTTAGCCTACATGATTCCTGTCATATCAGAGTCCGTCTATAACTATAATATCAAATAACATAAAAAAATACAATTATCATACCCCTCATTTTACAGATGAGGAAACTGAGGATCAGGGATCTTAAATGTACTGTTCAAGATCACATAGCTGATAAGTAGAATATCTGGAATATGAAATCCAGAACTCTTTCTACTATTCCATGCTGTTTCTCTATGAATATGAATTAATGTAGTGTTAAGCTAATAATAGGAGGGAATAATCCACTTGAGTGTCTATTCACACCCTACCTACATTGCTGACTTTAATATTGGGTAGTGTCTTTTAAAAAAAGACCGATAAATTTTCCAGGCTTCATTTCTGAGTAGATGAAATTTCTCTTTTATACCAGCCTATTTCCCTCTTCCGTTTTATAATATTCCTCTCACAGATGCCCACACCTTTACACTACTCTCTGGATGCCATCTTCCCCAGGATTCTTAAACACCTCAAAATGAGCTCTTATCTCTGTTTCTTCCTATCCTCCATCAAAACCTACATTCTTTATGCCTGATCTCACCCAAGTATTAGAAAGCTTTCTGATTAAACAGATTCATAAGAAGGTGAGCTAAGGTGAATTATTTAACTCCCACAAGAGAATTTTTCACTTTGTAAGAAATTGCTGAAAACAAATAGATCTTAGACTGCATGCATTTCGAGAACCAGGAAGTGAAGAATTTCAACTCTTGTGGGATATCCTATCTATCTATTATCTGTTATTTTTCTGTCTAGTCATCTATAATCTATCTTTCTATTATCTATGTCATCTATTTGTCATTATGTTCTATGCATTCCTCAAAACACAGCATATTAGTGATTTGCTCGCTCTATCGTCACACAACTCTCAACTCCAACTCTTCCAGAATTAGAGCAAAGCATTAGACTAACTATGAAGAGAAACAAAGGGAAAAAAAGGTATATCATGCCCTCCACTCACCTGAGCAAGTGGTAGATCTTGAATCACTCCTACCCATGTCTCCTGAGATATCTACCTTACTATTCATAACAGCAAGCAGTAACTAGAATGTTTTGTTATAAATTTTGAATTCGATAGCATTTCTAGCTGTGTGTGATTTTTAAAAAAAGTAGTGGAAAGAGCCCTTTGGATTTGGAGAAAACGACTGAGTTTGGAATCCTGGCTGTGCCACTTTTTACTTGTGTGAATGTAATTTTCCTCATTTGTAAAAAGGAGGCAAAGGGATTATATGGAATAGAGGTAAGATCCCTGGAGTGAAAGTCAGAGGATCCTGGCTCTACTACTTAGGATCATAGACCTCAAGTTGGAAGTGATTTCTGAGACCCTGTGGTTCAATTCTCTCATTTTAAGAAAAAGGAGGCTGCAAGTGGTTAAGTGATTTGTCCAAGAGACAGAAGACATCAGAGACAGGATTCAAACCTAGGTGTTCTAATTCCAGAATAATTGATCTTTCCATTGCTACATGTGGGACCTTGGACCTATCAATTATCCTCTGTAGGGGTCAATTTCTTCAAATGTAAAATGGGGAGGGAGGTTGGATTCAGTGGTGTAGTGACAACAGTTTTGATTTAGGAGTCAGAAGGTCTGGTTTGAAATATGAGTTCTTTTACTTGATACCTGATTGACCTTGGGCAAGTTAGTCCCATTTTCTTGGTCTCAGTTTCCTCATATGTTAAATGAAGATATTGGACTAGGTGACCTCTAAGGTCCCTTTCATGATCAAGTGACAAGATGTTGTCTAAGCTCCCTCTCAACTCTAAAATCCTATGTCTTGGCTAAATTTGCATTGAGAGGAAGCATGGCATAATGGATTAAAGGCTGCACTTAAGATCCAAAAGACTTACATTCAAATCCTTCCACACTCCCTTTGTGACCATGGGCAAGTCACAATTTCTCTCATTCTCATTTTTTTACTGTGTAAAATAAGGGAATTGGATTAAATATTTCTATAGTCCCTTTTAGCTTTCAATCTGCAATCTTGCTAAATATACAGGTTGCCTCTGAGCTCTCACTCTATGATTCTGTCAAATACAACAGTTGTTTCTGGCTTATTGGGATTTTATATTTTATACAGTTCATTTTTTGTAGATAAAACCTACCCCATGAAAGTACAGGAATTCTCAATGCCCTCCCATGTCCTAATGGAATGCATTTACCTCTTTTCAGTATACTTCTGCTCTGACTTATGATGCTGTCCAGGTGATGACTGAAGCTTTCCGTAACCTACGTAAGCAAAGGATTGAAATCTCCAGACGAGGAAATGCTGGAGACTGTCTTGCAAACCCTGCTGTGCCCTGGGGACAAGGAGTAGAGATAGAAAGGGCACTAAAACAGGTGAGTTTTATGTGACAATGAATGAAGATGTGCAAGAATATTTTTCTCCAGAATTTCTTCTGCATGTTGGACTTCTATCACATGCTCTTTTTTCCCCAAGCAGGAAGCTGTGTCTTACCTATGGAAAGGAGAGTTCAAAAGTGAAGGAAAATCTTTGAAATTTTTTTTTCTTTACCTGGAAACACATAAACAGTAATTAGGGCACATTATGTGTGTGAGGCAAATCTACATGTGTTTCTTTTCCCTTTTCCTCATGTAGGTTCAAGTGGAAGGTCTTTCAGGAAATATAAAGTTTGACCAGAATGGAAAAAGAATAAATTATACAATTAACATCATGGAGCTCAAAACTAATGGGCCTCGGAAGGTAAATTACTTAGTGCCTTTAAAGGCTGTCTTCTGCTATGTGATATGGGAAGGTAGGTGATTCAGAACCAAGAGGTTTTGCAAATATTTTAACAGTCTTTTAATATATAATGCACACATTTTAGTAGTCTTTAAAAGTACAGAGATATTTTCAATGTTTATTCCCAAACATAAGCCCAGCAACTCCTGGTAAGTGCTGTGAACCTCTAATTTACTTTTTAAGAAGTGCAAATTGAATTGTGATACTTTTCTATTCTGACCAAGACTGCAAAGAAATTAAATATGAGAGACTAAAACTATAATGATCATGTCCTGACTACTAATTTCTAGGTCTTGAATGTTATTTCAAAGAGCAATCAATGTAAGCAAACATCCAAATACTGCATTTCTTAGTCTCTCTGTGCACTGTATAGATGAAAATGCAATTTTTTTCCTAAATTTTTATTTATATTTCCAGATGTTCCCCCTCCAAAAAATATACTTGGGTGTTTCTGCATATGTATGTGTGTGAAAATAAGATGAACAACACAACTTTACAAAAATCTATGACCACATGTTATTCTCTTCATTTTTGTTTCCTCTCCATTTCTATTAAGGTTATGTGTATAAAGAATGCATTTCTGCATTAACAAAGCTTAGTTAATATCTGAAAAGGTTAGGGGTAGGAAGAATGAGTTGAATGTACTGAAATGCTTTGTTATCAGAAAGGTCATTCATCAGTATGCCTACCTCCTGTAACCTTTTTCAGATTGGATACTGGAGTGAAATGGACAAAATGGTGGTGACACTTACTGAAATCCCTTCAGGGAATGACACCTCTGGATTAGAGAATAAGACTGTTGTTGTCACCACAATCTTGGTAATTATTTACATCCTTTATTTGACATTGTGGTTGTTTGGTTTTCCCTTTTCCTTGTGGATAGAACATTGTTGCTTATACTTCTATTATTTAGTTCTTGTTAACAATAGTAAATAGCACATGATCATCATCATCAACATCAAAAACAATTATCAAATTCTGTTTGTGTGCAAAGCTGAGAAGGCAAACGTATCCCTCTGCAGCTGGATGTCACTGCCCTTTAGAAGCTTGAAATCTAGTTGGGAAGAAAAGATATCTACATGTGAAAAAAAATCAGAGACAATCAGAATGTATATGATGAAGTGACCTAGGAACCCCTTACAAATATTATATACATACACTCATGCATACATATACATATACCTACATATACACACATATATTAACAACACCTGTTGTTTATACAGCCCTTTACAATTTACAAATTGTATATGTATTTGTATATTTGATGCTCACAAAAACATGAGAGATGGTGGTGTGATTATTAATATGCCTGTTTTATAGTTTTTAGAAAATTGAGTAGTCATGCAGTCAGCAATAGTGGAGTCTTCTGACTCCAAATGTAGTGCATTTTGTCTTTTATTTTGTGCAGTAGAAATAAGAGATGGAAGACATGACAGCCAGCATGATATGGTGAAGTGGGTTTGTTGTTATTTCATCTTGTCACAGTCTTCATGACCTCATTTAAGATTTCTTGGCAAAGATACTGGAATTTCCTTTGCTAGCTTATTGTACAGATGAGGAAACTGAGGCAAACAAGGTTAAGTGACTTGCGTAGGGTCACACAGCTTGGAAGTGTCTGAGGCCACATTTGAATTCAAGTCTTCTTGACTCCAGGAAGACTCTGGTTCAGATTCTATGTTTGACATCAATTAATCACTCTGGGCTTTGATTTTCTTATCAGTAAAATGAGAAGATGGAACACTGTTCAAAGTTCCTTCCAGTTCTCAATTTATGATCCTAGAACATGTCTTTTGGCTGTAATTATTATGCAAGATATAAAATTTGACTGATCTTTTTTGCTCAAGAATATAGATAGGTGGATGCAGATATTGGCTTTTCTGGAAAACCCTCTCATTTTCTGTTTTTAGAATAATCATGTATCCAAACAGAATCCTTAATTTCTTTATTTATTAAAAGAACCTAATTTCTGACAACCTTATGCTATGTATTTCTAGGGAGTTATATATTTAGTCCACACTCTATAGCCCAGAGTGAAATGGGAATTAACCTTATCTTTTGTTCCTTTTTGGGAAGCTAATAAGTGTTCCTGATGTCCAATAAGGACAATATTTCATTCTGTTTTCAGCAAGTGTCCCTATTACGTTTTTTTTAGGTGATGTGTGTTCTAATTTAAAAATATAGCCTTTAGTCTGTTTCTGCTATGCAACAAAACCAATTTCCTTCAGATATTGAGCAAAATAATTATTAACTCTGCTTTTTCTGTCTCTGTCATAACATTAAGCACTTCACTATTTCTTCTTTTGATAAAAGTTAAAAATGGGACAAAAACTAAATCATTTTACAAATCCATCCCTTGAGGCCTCTTTTGGTAGTTGAATAAAGGGCTTGGGGGGAAGAGAGAAAAAGACAGGGTTTTATTTGGCATCAGGTTCAACTGACCCATATCATAGCTATGACAACAACAGCTACAATGGGTAGGTAATGTTTGTATCATGCTTTAAGTGATAGAGAGTGCCACTCCTATGCTACTTCATTTGATCTATGGTAAGCACTTAATTAATGCTTGTGGATTGATTTCATTCAAACAACACCTTCTCTGCTAATTTTACCATAATATTGAGCTCAGGAGTGAATGCATACTCAAACACAGCAATAAATGACAGTAAAGCATGTTAAAGTGAATTTTATCTATGTGCACTTATACTAGCATAAAATGACAGAATGTTCCATAGGTTAAGGGAGCAGGAGAGGGTATCCCATAAAACTAATAGAACATAGGTTGGAGATGAATAATTCTCTACACATGGGTAAGCAGTATGCTATAGTAGACAGAATACTGAATTTAGAGTCAGGAGAACCTGAGATCTGATTCTGTATGATGATGACTAGCTATGTGATCATGGGCAAGTCATTTAACCTTTATGAATTTTAGTTTCATCATTGGTAAATAACAATGATATTCCTAAATTCTCCTACACAGGGATGTTGTTGAGCCCAAATAAGATTTTGTATGTAAAGCCCTTTTCTGTAAGGCTTTAAAATTCATAGAGTTTAAATGAATGCCTGCTATTATGATGATGATTGTAAAATTGTTCAGTCTAAAAATACAAATAAAGTAATAAAAGATTTCCAAGTTAATAGATAGGGAATCCTTGTAACATTATTTTTAAAAAAATTAGAAATTAAGCTGCTTAAAATGTGGGGCTAATATGAAGTAACCATACTGTCCCTGCAGAAATCTCAAGGCTGTCACAGTAATAGGAAGACTACTGTATTGGACTGAACAGAGGTCTGACTCAGTATAGCATTTCTTGTTTTGTTTTTAAATACTTATTCTATAATAAAGTAACTCACTTTACTTCTCTTTTCATTACTTTGTCTGTAAATTGATCAAATTGGATTAGAAGATTTTTAAGTCTTTTTACCTTGAGCATTTTATAATTTTAAGTGGAGGAGCAGAAGTTTTTATTTTTTTCCACTCCATCTATTGACCTTTAGTTACTGATGATGATATAGATTACTTCTGGCTCACATGTTATTCTTTTCCTAAGAGAGGAATCAGAGATAGGATGAAAACACAGGGAAAAAGAAAAAGGAAAGGTATTGGAAAACTTGTTTAGCTAGAAACTACATATTTACGGATGGGAGAAGAGAATGTATGTGTGACATCTATTCTATTTTTCATATTTACAATGATCTTAATAAGAGTTACAGTAGTTATTTTGGGGGTGAGATAAAAGATATTTTCTTGGAACATTTTGTATACACACATATTTGTGTGTATATACATATATATGTATGTATGTATGTGTATATATATATGTATATGTGTATATATACATATACATATATGTATATATATGTGTATGTGTATAGCCTTATATGACTTATGACTACATCATATCTTCTTATGAATAATTCTAAAATGTTAAGTTGATTTAACAAAGAAGCAAATCAGTTACCCATAAGAGCTTTGGGAGTTACTTAGGTATAATTTAAAGTATATGATGAACACAGTTGCTTTCAGTCAGTTGAAGCATAGTTTTTCTAAACAGGAATCCCCGTATGTCATGATGAAGAAAAATCATGAAATGTTAGAAGGCAATGAGCGATATGAAGGCTACTGTGTGGATTTGGCTGCAGAGATTGCCAAACATTGTGGATTCAAATACAAGTTGACCATTGTTGGGGATGGCAAGTATGGGGCCAGGGACGCAGATACAAAAATTTGGAACGGGATGGTTGGAGAGCTTGTTTATGGGGTAAGAACATATTGTATTTTTTTTTCCACTTTAATTAAAATGATTAAATACTATTGCTGATGTATTTTCCCTCCAAAAGCCCATATATCTGGATTCTTATAACGTCACTGGGAGTAAACAAGCTCATATTCATGTGAAATAAACATTTCAAAGCTTAGAAAATTCAACCAGAATTTAAAAAGCATATAAACTGAAAGATGGATTGTAATCTCTGTTTCCTTTCCTTTTCAGCAGATGGCCATATCCTTTGTTCTAATTCTGGAAAGGGCATGTCAGAGAAATAGAGATTCAGAATAAAGATATGCTTACCATAGTCAAGCCAGATGAGTGTATTGCGTATATTGAAAAAGCAGGGGTATTTGGGGAGTAAATCACTACTCTATTTCCCCTTTGTCAGGACTCCACCAGTAAGATGATCACTGGCATTTCCTTGCTAATCTAGTCTACATCTCCAATTGAAGGGATGGGACCATCAGTCCTTACTAAGTATGGCTCTCATTATTCTGATCTTCTTTTGTTTCCCTTACAGAAAGCCGATATTGCAATTGCTCCATTAACTATTACATTGGTGAGAGAAGAGGTGATTGACTTTTCTAAGCCCTTCATGAGCCTTGGGATCTCAATTATGATCAAGAAGCCTCAGAAGTCCAAACCAGGAGTGTTTTCATTTCTCGATCCCTTAGCCTATGAAATCTGGATGTGCATTGTCTTTGCCTACATTGGGGTCAGTGTAGTTTTATTCCTGGTCAGCAGATTCAGCCCCTACGAGTGGCACACTGAGGAGTTTGAAGATGGACGAGAAACACAAAGTAACGAGTCAACTAATGAATTTGGAATATTTAATAGTCTCTGGTTTTCCCTGGGTGCCTTTATGCAGCAAGGATGCGATATTTCGCCAAGGTTGGTTACATGCCCATTTCAACTTTGTGCATTTTAGGTCTCAAAAAGATGTTCATGGTACCTATAGATTGACTCTAAAGATGAAACCAAATGCCAACTTCTTGTCCAAGCAGTTTTAAACCCTGGAAGGGCAGGTTGTTGGTCATGGGCGGTGAAATATTTGATCAATACTCAACAAGTGTTGAACATGTATTTCTCTGGTGAATTTGTAAGTACCATGGAGAGGCTATAAAATGCATAAGGTCTCTGTCATTCCATACCTTCTTGGAGGGGTACCGTGTTTTTGCTGCATATTCCTATTTTACAGTTGTCTGTGTATATAAACCACAGAACTGTATATGGGAACAACAGGTAACTTGATTTAAGAGCTTCAGAAACAGCAGGTCACCCCTAAAAGCTATTTTGCCTATTCCTTTACCAATTCTTCACCCACAACAAACAATGAGATGAGATTGAATCATGGATGTCACTTGGCAAACTTATGGTGCTAATGAAAAAAAAGTGGTATACTATAATTTCCAAGAATCTAGGGAAATTTGCTAGGACCACAATAAGGATGATTTGTTAAAATATTGGGAAACACAAGAATGGCATAGTACGGAATCAATTCAGAAACTTGTACTCTTGATAGTATTTTTACTGAATCTGATAATATATACCTATCCAATTAAAGGAATGAAGTTACACTGTAAACAATATAAAATAAATTACCATATCGTATACTTAAATAAGCAATAGAGCAGAGCAACAATCTTCTAGCATGGAGGAATGATTCAGTATCTTTCCAGTTTTAGTTACAAGATATAGCAATCATGCAGCTGGTATACTTTTATTTTACCTTGTCCTGTCTCAATGCTTGGCTTATGAGTTAAACCACCTCCCTAAGAGAAAGGGTATGTCTTTTTTAATCATCATGTGTATATGTCTTCATCATAATGATATAATATATCCTTAATATAATGCATATTTTTTCATGATTCCTGAGACCTTAGGACTATAGTAATATCTGTGCCTTAAAATGATAAGGGTAGGAACAAGTGACTTCTTAGCTTTCTTCAAGCTCTAAATTCTTGTCCTAATATATAACAGTGGATTACATTCTAGGATAGTACATCTCAGTAATGGGTTGGGATGTAAGAGCTGAGGAGGCACCTTTGGATTATGCCAATTTGACATTATGCCTTACAGAATTAGCGATAATGGATATGGGATTTTTTTTCAAAATGTTTTTAACAGCATGATAGAAATAATATTGGGTGACAAATAGTTTCACTAGATGACCTCTGAAATGCTTTCCAATTCTAAGATTCT
The DNA here is from genome assembly GCF_003287225.1 of Phascolarctos cinereus. Taxonomy (NCBI): domain Eukaryota; kingdom Metazoa; phylum Chordata; class Mammalia; order Diprotodontia; family Phascolarctidae; genus Phascolarctos; species Phascolarctos cinereus. Next base: position 98,480,547 of record NW_027556402.1, on the reverse strand, counting down.
ATGATTGTTTATCAGTAACAATGATAAAATGAAATAACTCATGAAGTAAAAGTAAAAAGGATAGGTGGATATTTCCTTAACAATAAGGCAAATTGTTCTTAATGAGGATGAAGCAAAGAGGATTGAAATCTTTGGTCCAGTATCTATATCATTTCTTATCTATATGGCTGCACCAGAATAAAGGGACTAGGAAATACTGGTTGGCCACTTTGTGCCATTAAGCTGACCTTTGGTGAATCAAACAAATTAATCACTTCATTTCCAAATATCATTCATCCAGGTTTTTAATAGAAAGAAGCAGCTTAAACTGAGGAAAAGGAAGAAAAGAAGTACCCAGTTCAGATAATAGCAATTGACTGCCCAACTGGCTTTTATGAACCTCCCTTTTATGGACACTTGATTTTAATGTTTCTTGAATGATTTAGGCCTTGGAAAAGGGTCACTGAAAAGTAATGGTTGCCTGGTCTTAAGATAGAAGGCTGGTTTTTATTTAGCTGAGTAGTCAAATCTTAGGGCTTTTATCTATAGGAAGTCCTTTCTTTCCTTGGGATTGATTTTTTTAAAAAAATAATATTCCTAGTTCATTGTTTTTCTTACCTCTTTAGGAGGCAGATTAGCTCTAAAGTATATGTGCTTGGATTTCAAAAACGTAAAGTGAAAGTGATAGAAGTATGTAAAGTAGATATGACATGATGACCAGCCATACTTTAATTTTCCAGGGCAGTGGAAAAGTGGTAAATGTATGTACAAAAGAAAAAAAAATGAAAGGAAAAAATTCATTCAGTTTCAAATAATTGAGTCAGGTGTCCTATGGCTTGATGCCTCTAAAATAGTCTGGTTGTTGAAAATACTTCTGCCTATCTTAAACCTATGAAGAACCACATTTATGAATTCCAGAGGAGATGGTTTGATTCATTTAGTTTAAGAGCATGTCTTAGTATAAGAATATCTTAAGAACTTAGAAGGAAGATAAATGAGTTACTTTATGCTCTACATCAACTAAATTTTTTAATGTTTGAGAGCTGTAAGTCTCCTTTTGCTTATTAGAAAAGCATTATGATACTTTCAGTCAATTAAAGAATTACATTTTATGTAAAGGTCCTGGTGTTAAAGCATGGCCTTTATCCTCAGGTACTAAGCCATGGTAATTATTTTGGCTCCTGCTTTTTAGTAGGGGTGGTAAGACTGCTTGTCAACAGAGCTGAAATCTTAAATATACCTGTAGAGAGAAGGGGTATGAGATGAACCCCGGCACTATGAAAGAACACAAGAAAGGAGGATAGATATCTTGGCTTGGAAGCTTGTTTGATGCTGTAGAAATGTTCACCTTTCTTTGACAAATCATCATTGTTTGGATAGTGCCTACGGTAAATGGGCATGTGAATATATACATATACTTAATATATTTACTGGTTTTTACAGAGTGGAGACTTCTTGTTACCTATCTGTGACAATGAGTGTCTTGAAAACCAAACAAACTATCTTAGGGCTCAAAATTGTTTCTTGAGAAAGTGTCTCCAAAAGCCCATTGCTGGCAATGTGAAAATAGAATTCCTATTACATAGAGTCAATGCACTGGCATATTTTCCAAGAACTCATTTGTATTTTTGTGTACTCCTGCACAACTATTGTTTCTAGTTGTGTGTGATGTAAAGATGGGGAGAAATGGTCATTGTGGGTAGGAATATTTTAAATAAGTCAAAACTTTTAACTTTCCAGTGTGACATGAGGATTCAGAGCTGTTCAGGGAATTCTTTGAGGCCGGGGAGATCAGGATGGAATGTCAATAGTAAAAGGGTGTATAAAAATGCTAATATTTGAGATGGTAAATTCTTTGTCATCTCTTTCACCAAAAGATTTCTGATGTATAATCAATTTGTGAAACAAGTAAAATGCAATATAAAATAGATATTATCTAATTTATTATTTAATGGAGCGCGCTGAAAGCTAGTCATATCTGAATGATCTATTAAATTAGCTAAATTAAACCTTTTCTCTCAGTTTAATATTAAGTTTTCATTTACCCTTTGGAAAATTGAAATATAGAAATGAAAAGAAAGAATCCCTGAAGATGGTCTGTTCTTCCTGAGTTTCCTTGCATTTTGTTTTTGTTTGTGTGTTGGTTTTTTATACTGGATTTCACTATCTTGCCCAGGCTAAAAGTGAAGCAGTTATTTACAGGCCTGATCCCAATATAGATTGGCACAGGAGTTTTGACCAGATCCATTTATGACCTGGGTGGATTTGCTTCTTTTTAGGCAGCCTGGTGGCCCCTTATTCACTATGGATTACTGTATTGGTGCTGGACTTATTGTGGACACCCAATCAAATTACTCTACTGCAACTCAGTACTTTTAAATTTGTCATTTACTGGCCTCAGTCTTCATGGTAGCAAATATTATAGTTGTGCAACACCACTCCTATAATGGCAAATATCATAGATGTTCACCACCACTATCACAGAAGTTCATTCATATATATATATATATATATACACACACACACACACACACACACAGAGCCTTTTGAAAACATATGTGTATGTACGTATACACACATGTGCATGTATATATACATATATATACATACCCATATAAACACACATACATATAAATTCCACACATATATATGTATATTTTTATGTGCTTTTAAAATATAAATTATAAATCATATGAATTAGATATGTACATGAGTATGTATATGTACATATGTACATAGATAATTTTGTATACAATTTGACCACAATACACGTGCATAAAACTATATAAGCATATGCACATTCATATTTACTCAGAATAATTATTGAATCATTCAATCAATAAGCATTTATTAAGTGGAACTAGGGGTACAAAGTGTCTGAACAAAAGAAGCCCAACGTGCAAAGAGTTTCCATTTTAATGAGAAAATTCAAAAGAAAACATGTTGTATATATGCTTATTTTATTTTTCAATTTAGTGAAAATTCCTATAATGATATTTATTTTAGAGAATAAAGACAATATTGCTTTCACATTGCTTTTACAATGCTTTCACATTTCACATTATTTCACATTGACCACTCTTCTATTTCCTCCATCAAATCACATTCTTATGTTGAGAACTAATAGAATTAATAGCTGAATAGAACTAATGGATGAACCAGAAAATGAAAAAAAAAATTAAATGACCAAACCTTCAATTTTTCCTGAAGTATTTTGAACAACTGTTTGCATCAAACCAGCATATATCACTCCAATATATATGAGAAACGAACACCCCACTGTGAGAGGCAAGTGTGATGTCTTCAAGCATTTTATAATGGGAACAGAGCCAAATATTTTTATTCCTGTAATATATTGACTATTACATGTGGGGCTATAAAGTCAAAAGAAATTACCCTGCACTCTGAGCTTTGTTTTAAGGGTTGCTAATAACCAGGTACTGTATTTGCCTTCTTAAATACAAGGTACTTGCCATATAATTAAATCTTCAGTTGTTAAGGAGCAAATAATGGTCTCTTAAAAAAAGTAACTCTTATTAAAAAAAAAAAGTAACTCTTTCCAAATTAGGGGTTTCCCAAAATTTAAAAGAAAAATCCCTTCTGTAATATAAATAGAACAACTCCTAGGACTGCCCTATCCAGCATTTTTCCTTTAGTTTTTCTATTATACTTACTTTATCTTCTCTTTCTTTATGCTTTAATCATAAAGGTAATTTACTGTGATTTCTGGCTAATATTCATTTTTTTCTTCCTCCTACCATGTATGTTACATAGTTTTTCTTCTCTTCTAAATCTCTTTCTTATAATTTACCTAATACAATCACTAAGTATTTGTAAGGGCTCTCACCAAGGGATTTGATCCAGTAGACATATGTTCTCCATAGGTTTGTCTACAAAGGGAGTTAAAGAGTGATATTTTGAAGAATCTACCCCTGTTTTCTTGCCCTTTCTTGGCTCTTTTAAGGGCCTTGAACTGAAAAAAAATTAAAAAAAGATTCAACTGAGAGTGGCTTAATTGTTTGAAAAAGCATAGTTCCTAAAACAGTGACAAGAGTTGCTATATCAGTGACCAAGGGATAACACATACCTTAAATACATTCAAATTCCTATCTAATTTTTTTCACTCATTTTTTGCAACACACTGCAATCTTTGCATAAGCCTTCTTCTAACAGAAATGATTTCAAAGTTCATTAGGAATTTGAAAAGCCTTATTACATTATTAAGGACTGATTTATCACCAAAGCAGTTTTGGTTTTTATTGTGTTTTAAAATGATTTTTCTTTTCTGGCAAACTCTTGCATATGTCCAGTCTGTTTTTCTTTGCATTTTCTATTTTCTTTTTTCTTAAGCATGAAGTGAAAAAAAAAAAAGTTCAGAGCCACTTATCTGTTGAATTAAAGCATCAGATACTTCATATGAATTACATTTTTTTTCTTAATCATTTGTTTTTAATGACAAGTTACCTTCATTTCCTCTCTCGAATTGTTTTTGGTGGCTATATTTCATGAAGTGCTTTGGAGTTTGGTAGTTGGGAACATTCTTCTAGCAGGGTACTCTTTGGTCAAATGGTACTTTTCTCAGTTAAGGTGAAAGGCTGCTTCACTGATTGATTCTATTCTTTCCCTAGCTGTCTCCAAAAATCAAGGCAGGTTGAAGCCACAAGAGCTTGTGTATCTGTTTGTATGTATGTTAACTGATTTTATTTTTTAGTTTTGATCTGAATTTTCCTATCTCTGTGACTCTGCCATCCATTTTTATTTGAATTGTGCAGACAGTTGGATGAGAAAAATATCAACATTTGGTGCATTAATTTCACAAAGTATTCGAAAGCCTTCTTTTCAGGACCTTACAACACTGAAGAATTGGGCACTATCACCTTGCAAAGCAAATTGATGTTTGAAGTCTGGACATTTGCCATTCTTAGAAAAGCACATTGAGCTATTTACCTCCCATCCTTCAATGCCTTATAATTTCTGGTTTCATTAACAGCAGAGATACAAAAAAAAAAAGAATGCTCTGACATAGCCTCTGATATTATAGTTCAGTATTTGCATAAAACTGATAACTTGTCTTCTTCTTAGAACATTCATTTCAGTTTTACAAATCCATTTCATGCTTGTTATTAGATCCCTGTCTGGGCGCATTGTTGGAGGTGTGTGGTGGTTCTTTACCCTCATCATAATCTCATCCTACACGGCTAATTTAGCTGCCTTCCTGACCGTAGAGAGGATGGTGTCTCCCATTGAAAGTGCTGAGGATCTTTCTAAGCAAACAGAAATTGCTTATGGAACATTAGACTCTGGCTCCACAAAAGAGTTTTTTAGGGTAAGATATTATTTTATAGCTCTTTATGTTTGTTTTGAATTCTTAATTTTCTTAATCTCTTGTATTTTCCCTCTTTTTTCATCTATTAAAAGGTTGTTGTAAGAAGGTAATTGGTAACAACTGTACTACAAATATATAGATATGCACCACATTTGAAGTTGCCTGGGGAATTCTCTTCATGTTGGCTTGAACTTTACTGTCTTATGTCTAGAACATAATTGAAATTTGCTTAAATTGGGGTATTTTCTTAATTATCTCTTTATAAAATGCTATTTCCTCTTGAAATAAGTGTCACAGTCTTTGGGTTGGCCCTACAGTTATAAGGAATGGCCTTCGAAGGTAGTATTTAAAGTTGAGAAAACTGTTCTAATTAATGATGGTGGATAGTCTTGTGTCTGAGTCAAATGTTAACTCCATGATAATATTGAGCTTACTATTCTAGCATTCCAACAGAAAAATTATAATGGTCTTAAAGTACTAGATCCAAAATGGATAGTAGAGTTATAATCTATCAAACATGTATGGTATCAGAAGAATATTTTCATTTCTGCTTCTGTATGAATATGCGCTAGGGAACTAATGCTTCATATGTAGCTTGCTGTAACTAATTTTGTCATATGAGTTCTTTCCCTTAAAGTCAAGAGGAGACTGATTAATCTATCTCTTAAGCTTAACTCTAAACTGAGACTGAATCAATACATGAAATCCAGGCCACATTTGTATTATGTCTAAGCCTAGGTCATGTTAGTTCTCTGTTAAGTTCAGGAAAAAATTTGGTCAGTCCTAAAGATAGCAGAATGGAGTCTAGTTAAAGTCATGTCTAGTGCATGTCTGATGCACCATTGCCTACAGCTCTCTATTAGTCTTCGCTTCAAATATTTGTTGTTAGAAAACTTTCATAATAGGTTCAGAGAAGGATAGAAGGTTAAGATTCTCAACATTTTATTCTCCATGTATCTAAAGCATACACAGAAACTTATAGTTAATCTATATTCAGAGAGCCTTTGACTGCAAAATAATACTAACTCTTGCTATTATACTCTAAATTATTATCAATGAAAAAGTCTACTATAGGGGGTGTTGACAAGTGCTCTAAATGAGTTAGAACATGTGTTGTTCTATGTTTGTTTTATGATATTGTGAGGCAGTGTGACATGGTAGACAGAGCTGGTTTTGAAGTCAAGAAGAGCTGGGTTCTGATACATCCTGCCTGTGTGTGGCCTGGAACAAGTCCCTTAGTTTCTCAGGGCTGCAGGCAATTCTGTAAGACTATAAGTCACAGAGACATTACTGACCTTCATTAAAGGTAGATTGTTCTTACATGGGAGTCCCCTATGTCAATAAAATGAAAGGTTCAGTCACTATCCCTCTTGTGATACTGGTTCTAACAGGAATTAGCTCTAAAAAAACCTTTTTGAGGGTAGTGGGGTAGTGATGTACATCTGTTTCTTTTGAAATAACATTAGGGTTTTTTTTTTAATGCTTATAGAAGTAACCATAATTTTTCTAAGAGATCAGGGTTTTAAGAGCATGCTAACATTTCTCATGATTAGCACTGTCTACTTTTGGCAGAAAGTATTGGCTCAGGCTGGAAGATTTCAGGGCGACTTTAGTTGGGAAAGTATACAAAAACCTATGTCCTTAATTTCTTAGCCCATAGAGCAAATAGCTTAGTATTCAATGGTCTTCACAGGCTGGCGGTTTGCTTCTCAGCATAATACAAAGTACACCATATTACTGTAGCAGGGGACCTGATGTGCATTCTCCACAGAAATCACAGGCAGAGGACGCTGCTGGCTCTATCCCTCTGCTCTCTTTCCTTGCTCTGGGTCACACTGGCTTTTTCTTGTAGGTCATCCAGGGTAGGAAGGAAGACCTGGAGAGATAATTGGTGGATGCCATATCTTAGAGAAAGTGAACCTCTTTTCCACTTCAGAAATGGATTATGTGGTTGCGATAGTCTCCCTTTTTTTGTAGGGAGGAGATATTGGGCATATAAACTACTAAAATTCAATTTCTTTCATCCTTAGTAACCAGATCAGAGTTCAGTAAGAAGAAGATCTCGTAGATCCTCTAACGGTTCTGTGGCCTCCTGGATGGGGACAGGACTTCTACATAGTTTATTTTCATCATCATATTTCACTTAACCCTTACTGCCTCCTTTCATTTTATATTCCAGAATAAGTTACTTGCTAGTTTATGCTCCATACTCCTCATTTCCACATCATATCTTGATTTCAGTCTGTCCATCTCTATTTCCCAGCCAGCTCTGGAACATGCACCTTCCTCATCTCTGCCTCTCAGCATCCTTGTTTTCATCCAAGGCTCAGCTTAGGTGACACCTCCTCTACATAACCTCCCTTGATTAAATGTTACTGTTACTGTTCTCTCCCTTCTCAAAGAACTTCAGATACACTCATCTGCATGTTTTTTTCATTCCATCTGAGCTTATCTGCAAAATTGAAATCATGTTTTGATATAATTGGTTTTCTTTGCAATTTTATGCATTTTATTTTATGCATTCAAAGGCATTATTCTGAGGAGTCCATCAGCTTCACTGCTAAATGACATGAAACAAGAATCCCTGATCTAGACCAACCTATGTGCAAAAAAAAAAAGTATCACTAAAGCTGAACTTTAAGAAGCCTTTTTTTTTGTAGACCACTTTGTTATTGTTACTGTTCATTCACCTTGGTCATTTATTACTTTTTATTACCCCATTTAACAAAGATACTGGATTGCTTTGCCATTTCCTTCTCAAGCTCATTTTAGAGCAGAGGAAACTGAGGCAAACAGAGTTAAATGCTTTGCCTAGGGTCAAACAGGTATTAAGTATCTAAGGATGGATTTGAACTCAGGTCTTCCTGATTCCAGGCCTGATGGTCTAACCACTGCACCATCTAGCTGCCAATAAAGACCTCTAGTGAGAAGGAATTCATCATCTCCTGAGGTAGCTTATTATGCTTTTGGATAGCCACATCTTATTGGCAATAATAACGGTAACAACAACAACAGCAGTAATAATGTATAAATATATTCTTTAAATATTTATAGGTAGAATCTATATTGTGCTTTAAGCTTTACAAAGTGCTATTAGGAATATTTCATGTTTGCCTGCTCAGCTGATTATACCTGCACAGATGAATTCTGAGTAGCAGTGGAACCATTTTCTGATCATTTTAAAGCATCACTAATTACTTAGTATTTTATAAAGTTATTCAGAAATAAAATGAGTATTACACAAATTACCTGCTTTTGAATGGCACTAAATTTGGGATTGTACAAAGAGGGCTCATTACACAGGGCATCATTGCCCAAATTTCACAAACACTATTAATGTCTAAGAATTTGATTACTGTGATCAAAGAGATTAGAAAATCGTGCTTTTAGCCCTAAAAATGTTGCCAGAAACATTATGACCACATGTATAGACCTACAAATTCTCACAAATGTACTCAAATGTGGTTTTATGAGAACACTGATGTGAGTACTCCTTCCTGGAATAGAGTCACAACCCATCCATACCTTTACCCATCCCGCAATACATATTTCTTTGTGTTTTTTGCTCATGGATGTCATTTGTGCTTCCTTGTTTGTAATGTGTTGCAACTATGAATTGTCCTCTGAGTGATACTCTGATTCATATCATAAAGACATTATTTGTCTTTAGCTAACAAAATACTAAAAGATATTATACAACAAAATGCTAAAAAAAATACTAAAGATAACAGCTTGTAAATACTAAAAGGTACGGTAACTTTCATTTAAAAAATACTACTTTTAACTGAGAAATACATGCAGAATAAGATTTCTCAAATAGGGTAAAGACATTTAATTGAGATATTTTTCATGTTATTGAATAATTTATGTTAATTAACCAGGTACCTATAAAGTCCATGACTACAGTAATATTATGGGATTGGTGGGGATAGTACTGGAAATTAAAACTCCCAAATGTTAGGCAAAGATGCCTTCACCTCCTCTCACTCCCATTGTCTGTGAGTCCTTTGTCCCTAAAGGGACTGATAACTGGTTAAACCAGTGGTTAGTTTGTAGCTATGGGCAGATGGCTCATCTGGGAACCCAGCCTGATACCAGTGAATAAATGGCTTGAGTGGGTTGAAGATAGAGCTGAAGGGGCAAACTCTATGTTCTCTGTCTTTCTGCCAGCTTGTTAACAGACCCACGACTACTAATTATACAGAGAAGGAGAATTTCCCATCTGCTGTTTAAACACACACACACACACACACACACACACACACACACACACACACTGTTTGGCTTTTTCTCTTTATTATTTTCAGTCAGATAGGGAAGACTACATTTTACTTCATTGTCCATATATACTTTAAATCTTAGGAAGCAAATTATTTCCTAATTACTCATTCCTTTCCATGTCACCTTCCCACCTTTACCCATACCAAAAACTATCAATGTTAAGGTTGCACCATGATGAGAACTTCAGTTGTTTACCAATTTAAAACATAAGGCAGCATGGTGTAGCAGGTCTGGGATCAAATCCTCTGTGGCCACTACCTAGGTGCCCCTGGATAAGTCATTTGACTTCTCTAAGCCTTATTTTCCTCATCTATAAAATGGAGAAAATAATAACATTTACCTCAAAGGGTGGATATAAGGCTCAAATAAAATAATATAGAGAAGGTGCTTTATAAATTTTAAAGTGTTGTGGATTATATTTATTATATTTATATTTATTAATTGTACTTATTATACTTATTATTATACTTAATTATAAATTATACTTATATTTATTGATATTGCACATTCTATAGGGGCAGTTACTGAGAGCAGTGCTTAGGAAAGATAAATAATAGATTTAAGGTGAGGCAGAACTCAACTAGCACACTTGAAAATAGAACCCAGCCCTCTCTTCTAAATGTTTATTAAGCTGTCTTATAAATTGGTAACTTTCATTAGAAGAGAAAAATGATTTCCATAAAATATAAGAACAATACTTGACTTGATATTTTATGTTCCTTCCTCCTACAAGTACCATGTTAAATTATGAAGTTGAAATTTGTATTTTCAAATTCCTGGGCAGAAAATTTAGAAATGAACACTGCACACTATTACTGATTGAAGGAAGCAATGAGTGGGTACTAGTTTCAAAATCTACTTCTGGGAATAGGCTATCAGATCAAAACAGTTATCTTTATTTAAGGGTTTATCAGCAAATTAACTCACATTTCCTTCTTCTAGCCAGAGGTGGAATAATGCAAGTGGAGGATGAGCCTGTCACCCCTAAGTGATGCTGAAAGGGCAGAGTCTGCATCTTCATTTCCAAGGGTTCTCTGTTCCTAAAGTCCCACCATTTCCTTAGGGAGTCAGAAAATGATACAGTCTGACTCATTTCAGATCTGCTGATTTCCACTAATTATAGTGGCACTGTAGCATACCTATAATTAAGAGAGAATTAGGCTTTCAATTATAAACTGCTATTTTGGGTGTTGCACATCTTAGCAATTTCTTTTCTCTATAAAATAGGACAAAAATTGAAACATCTAGGATGTTTTCCTGGATGATGTTTCTGGAGGACCTATATACATTACACACATGCACAGACTCATAAACCTCTTAGAACTGTAAAGCGCCTTCAATTATAATTAAGTTTCTTTCATTGCAATGCATGATGTAGCAAAGTTGTAGTGAAAAGAGCTCTGGCAATGGAGTCAAGAATGTCTGTTAGAGTTTTTCCACTCCCATTTACTTCGTTACCATAGGTAAGCTACTTCAACCATTCTCAGTCTCAGTTTCCTCATCTATAAAATGGGAATCTTAAAATTTGCTCTCCCTACACCAGGGAATTGTGGTGGGAATCACAAATAATAATGTAGATAATGTACTTTTAAATAATAAAGTAATATATAAAACAAAGCTATTATTATTATTATTAATTTTTACTATTACTACTAGCATTTATATATCATTTTAAGGCTTGCAAATTACTTTACCAATATCTCATTTTATTCCCACAACAATCTTGGTGGTAAGTGCTATTTTTATCCTCATTTTACTCATGTGGAAACTGAAGCAGACAGAGATTAAGTGACTTGCCCAGGGTTGCACAGTTAGTTAATGTCTGAGACAATTTTAACTCAAGTCTTCCTGACTCCAGATACTATGTTTTATCTACTGTACCACCAAACTGCTTATAATAATAATTATTTTGATTACGATTAAAATTATAATAATGGTTATTATTATGATGACCATAATAGTAACTACTAGTACAATTATTAGGCTTTAAAACTTGAAAAAAATCTTAGAGAATATCTTGTCCATCACCTTATAATTAACACATTTTCTCTTAGGGAAAATGAGGCCCAGAGAGATGGAGTGATTTGTTCAAGTTCCACAAAGAGTAACAAAGCCAGAATTCACTTTTAGATTCTCAGATGCCTAATCCAGTGGTCTTTCTACTACAACATTTTTCCTTCAAGTCATAGTATGGACATTCCTATGTGTCCTTCATGGTATGTTTTATGCAACTTCTCTCTCCTATGCTCTTAAGCCTACAATGATTTGGTTCCTTATAATTTTTATTCCTTTGAAATAATGCTCATCCATTATTTCCAACCATGAAGAAGCATGTGTCCCAAATGATTTAGAGTGTTTACACTTATATTTTAGGCATAGAATCCTCAAGTTTACTCTTATTTCTTTTCCTCTTTTCCTATACTCTAAAGTTAGGTCAACAGCTTGATCTGAAATTGTTTTTAAATGTGTGACTGAGGTTGTGAAGGCCTTGAGAAAACAATGTATTGTGCAACCAGGGACTGTTAGACTTACCCATGTTATCTTACAATAAAGTAAAATTATCTTTTATTTTTGCTTTTTTTCCCCCTCTGACATCTCAATTCTGTTTCCTGATTTATAAAACAGAGAACAATTATAAAGAAGAAGAGAAAGACAACACTAACAGATGAAGAGGGAATTTGGCCCCAGTTTTCAGGGTATTCCAAATATTTTTCTTTGGTGATTTCAGCAGACCTCTGACAATTTTTATAGCAACGGAAGGAAAAGTTTTAGAGATTTCAGATGCCCATTTCACTATTTTTGTCTTCCCGAAACATGGTCATGAAAATTAAAAAAAAAAAACCACTGAAGGAATATTTCACTCATTCCACTGTTTTTCACCGCATGTGCATGAGCTTGCTCATCCATAACCATCTGCATGATGGCTGAATCTCTTGACTACATACTGATGAATAGAAGAGGAAATGAATGAGTAAAAGGCCATGCTGTATCCTGTGCTTTGTGAGCTAAAGCTGCTGCCAACGGAAATATGAGTGGGTGTAAATGACAGCTCCCTAGTTTAACTATGGATTCTACCCTCCAGCCGCTTACAAAATTCAGGGAAAGTATCTTGCTTTTCCCTGTCCCTAGGACAGAAGAGCTGGGAAATCAGAGCTTTGTCCAGGGTATACAAATGATGGCATTTGTAGTTCTTTGGTATAGAAATGATGGAACTTAGAACCTAGTGAGAAAGGACAAAGACTTGAAATAGGAGGCAAGTAGATCATAGGCTGGTGAGGGTTCTTCTCCTATATATGGTTACTTTGCCAGAAGTTACCTTTCTTCTCTCCTTCTCACCCCACTTAAATGAGGATGCATTTCATTCCATTGGCCCAAGTATGTTGACACTTGCCTTGGCAGCAAAAGTTTCTAGTTTCGTTGTTGTTCAGTCATTCAGTTATGCCAAATTCTCTTTGACCCCATAGATATGGTCTACACTAGGCCCTTCTATCCTCCATTAGCTCTTAAAGTCTAAGTTCATGTTTGTGGTTTCCATGATTCTATCTGTCCATCTCATCCTCTGCTGTCTTCTTTTTCTTTTGGCTTCAATCTTTCCAAACATCAGGGTCTTTTCCAATGAGTCCCATCTTCTCATTATGTGGCCAAAATATTAAGTTTCAGCTTCACTATTTGACCTTCCAGTGAACAGACTGAATTATTTTCTTTAAGTATTAACTGATTTGAAGTCCTTGATGTGCAACAGACTCTCAAAAGTCTTCTCTAGCACTACAATTCAAATTTTATGGTTCTGGTTAGTACAGGCTCCTGTCTTCTTTCCAAACAGAAATTGTGAAAACATAGAACCTCCCCTTACCCAGTTGGCTAGGGAGAATAGTAGAAGGTGAGGGATAGGTGTCTTCAGAGAGACACTGATCATTCTTTATGAATGATCAGCAGAGTACTCACATTTTTACCTGGTGACTTAATAACTAGGCAGTAGGCTTACTGCCAGACTTGGAGTCAGGAAGATCTGGGTTCAATGCTCATCTTTGACATTTACCAGTTATATAATCACAGGCAAATCACAACTTTTACAAGTCACAGTTTCCTCATCTATAAAACAAGGAATTTGGAATTTGGAGTAGATGGTCTCTACGATCTCTTCCAGATCTAAATCTAAATCCAGCTCTAAACCTACAATAGCTCAGTTTGGCATTTGGCTCTACTACAGTTGCAGTGGCCTTAGACTGTTGTCAGAAAGCTGCAGAGAGATGGGCCTTTTTTCAAAGATATCATTGCTTTCTGAGAATAGTTATCCCAAGAGACAGAGACAAAACAAGTAGAGAAAGATTTAAGAATTTTCTGTAGTCTCAAAAGTCTCTTTTAATTCCCATGTTTGTGATGTCTTAAAGGGGATGATTCCACAGATTGGAAATATGCAGGACCTTTAGGTGGCTTAGTGCTCAATTGAAAAAAATGAAATCAACTGCTTTCAGCGCCACCTGTCTCTACCCATTTTTGTCACAACAGTTGCCATGGCAATAGCCTCAATTCCAGAGCTCTGAAGAAAAGCGAAATAGAAATTTCAGATTTTCTCCAAATGTTTGTATTTTAAAAGGTTAGGGCATGAATTGCTACTATCTATGAATAATAACTAAAAACATTTGTATTAGCTTCAGCTGAACAGTGTCAGGTTGAATAGAAAGTTTTTGCTAAGGAGCTTGAAGAACACTCCTCTGGAGGATAATTTTACTTGAATGCCACTTTATTTACTGCTAAAAGCAAGCTGGCCAGTGAAATTGATCATTAATTTCCACCTGGAGCTCAACAATGGGCATTTATTTTTCAACATTCCCCAACCCAAAGGAGTTTGGACAAGCATAGATGTGTATCACTGTCATGGTTGAGAAGCAAGTAATCTTTAGAAGAATACTATTTGTAAATGCATTTAAACCATAAAGAAACAATGGAACCTCTCACTTATTAGTAGAATTTACTTTTATGTATTTTTTTTCTGAAACTTCCAACTTAGACCTTTCAGGAAGTTCCTTTATTCACTCGTTCACGTTTTCAACAAACACATATTGAAGATCTATTGAACAAAGGCACTCTGCCAGATATAAGAAGGCTATAAAGATAAATAAAACCCGAATGCCCTGGGGACATCTCAATTTCAAAATATCCAAAATTGAATTAAGTATCTTTTCCCCAAATCCTTTCCCTCTTCCAAATTTCATTATTTCCTTTTAAACAAAGATATCACTATCCTTCCCAGGTTCTCAGGTTCATAACCTTATCATCATTCTGGACTTCTTTGTTTCTCTCACTTCACTTCGCATATCCAATCAATTGCCAAATATTGAAGTTTCTACCTTTATGTCTCTTCATTCAAGCTACTGCTTTAATCCAGACTCTCATTACCTCTCTCCTAGCTAACAGCAACAACCTCTTAATTAGTGTCCAGGTCTCAAGTCTCTCTCCATTCCTTGCCATCTCTCTCTTGCTGAAGCATTTTTGCTTCCGTGCAGATCTGACCATATGACTTCTTCAGACAATCAACTCTAGTGACTTGTTATTGCCTTTAGGATACCATATATATTTCTCTTATTAGCTTTTAAAGCCTTGCACAACACTTTCTCAGACTATCCAGTCTCATTGGAAATTGCTCCACTTCTTATCCTCTTTGATATAACAAACTCCTCTCTGTTCCTCACATGTTGCTGTGTTTGAAGACCCCGTACCTTTGCGTTGGCCATCCCATTTGTCTGGTATGCACTCCTTCCTCACTTCAGTGGCATTTGAGTTCCTCTCTTCCTTTAAAATGTAGATCAAGCTCCATCATCTGCATTAAGACTTTTCTAATTTCCCTTCTCTGGACTGCTAGTTCATACCATCTCTCCCAACCTTGTATTTAAGTACTTTACATATATTTAATGTATTCATTTTACATTTATGATGCATGTATCTATATGTTGTTGCCTCCTCTCTTAGAAGGTAAAATATTCAGCAATAGGTATCATTTCATTCTTCAGGCTTCAATCCCTAGCACTTGGCACAGTATGTAGCACATAGTGGGAGCATTAAAAATACTTGTTGGTTGATTGTCTGTTGCCCTCAAGGAACTTACATTTCTGTTGCTCTATAAAATTATCAGAGTGCCAGTGTAACAATAAAGAGAAAAACACTGTGCATGAACCAGAAAACATTAACCAAACAAAAGAAAAATGTAGGCAGGTAGTACTTTGGCTCTAAAGACAAACCATTGAGAAGCAGAATGGGCAACTATACTATGTATTTTAAACTGTAGCCAGTATACTACATGTTGAAATATTGAATTCTAAATTAGTTATTCTATAGAAAAATGAAATGATTTTTACTAATGTCTTATACATTTTCACTGTGTGTGTTCTGTTGCCCTAAATCACCTTCTCTTGGTTTTATACGATCCACTGTATGCATGAAAGAAATAGAGGTTAGATGACCCAACAATCTGTTGCATGGAGAGAAGTGTCAGTGGTAAAATACTTCTAACCAGCTCCATTAACATTAAAGCTTTAGATCTATGTCTTTAAGGAATTAGACCAACTCCATTAACATTAAAGCTTTAGATCAATGTCTTTAAGGACTTAGTCCTATTAGGAAACAAGGAAAATCTTTGGAGGTCAGAGATTTAATGATAAGGAAAGGTTTTTGTACTGATACTATGTGGACTTTAAGACCAGCCCTACGGCCATTGCTATCTCTCAAAAGAAAGATCAAATATGAAAAAGCTAGAGTGAGGAAAATGTGATTTCTGTGGGTGACATTTTGATTTTACTCTCTTCTTTCTCCTCCTTTTTTCTCATCTCTCGACTCCCAAGTTCATAGTCTATTCACTGTCTTATCTTTGACCTTAAAACTTGTTCAAATTTAAGACCTATGCTATATTGCATTCCTCCCCCTACATTTTACTCCAGTGGAATATTAAAACATAACTCTGGGGCCCGTGAACTAGATATGTCCGGTATCTAAGTCAAGTTAAGGCTACACCAGGACGCTATTGCAGGTGGTCTTTTATAGTGTCCTTACTGTGTCATTAACAGCCTTGTTCCTTTTAAAATGCACTCAGCTACAACCAAACCAAATTTTAGTGTTTTTAATCAGGGCATATTGTTTGCCAGCTAAACCAGTTGTCTTGGGATAACATTTCTTTCTGCAACCATATATAGTATTCTTACTCTTAAGAAAGCCGAGTTTGACTGTCCTGCCCACAAGTGGCATTGTTTGTTGACTTAAAAATCCCAGAAACTTTGAATTAAAAGAGGAATTTTGAGGTCATGTTTTCCATCCTTCTTTCCTATGCAGATATTATTCCTATAAAATCCTTGACAGATCATTCATTCCATCCCTGCACGAATGCTTTTTGTAATGGACAGCTTGCTACTTCACATGCTGTTACCTTCTTGGTAAACTCCGATAGTGGCTTTCTCCATGTATTGAGTTGAATATTACACCCTTGTAACATCTACTTATGGTTCCAATTCTGCCTTCTTGAAAGACACGCTCTCCCAATGATAGGGTGGCTCCCAGAACTGGACTCTGTGGATATGATTTGAGCTTTTGGACATTATATTATTAACGAAACCTAAGCTTTCATTGACTTTATTTTTTTTGACAAGTGTTTTATATAATATACACATATTGATCTTGAACCCAAGTAAATGTTCAAGTTTTATTTTCTTATACATTGTTGTATAGCCATCCTACACTCATGAATTTTATTATTTTAACTTAAATGAAAGATTTCATTATTTATCACTATTAATACTGGTCTTTATTTTTGCCTGTTGTTTGCAGCTTACCAAAATAAATTTGGATCTTGAATCTTGCATCCAAACTAAACCTCATAGCTCTGTGTCACAGGAAAATTTTAAGAATGTGCTTTCTATATCAACATTGTAAAATGTTGATAGAAATTGATTTCTGTATTGTTTCACTACAACCCTACCACCTGGCTGACCCTTTATGATGATTCTTTAATTATCATTTTTTAGAGGTCATCTTCAAATACACCTAAAAATTCTACACTCATTAAATCTTACCTCTCTTCCCTTCCCCCCCTCTCCCACCCCCACTCTATATCTTCCCTGCTTCTCACTCCTACCCACACCCACCCACTCATTCTTTTATTCCTTTTAATATGGATTCCTTTTCTCATCACCCACTTAAGGACAAATCTATTGACCTTTCAAGTCCTTATCTTTCTTTCCCTCCTCTTAAGGATTTGATACTGTAAACAATTCCTTTTTAATACCTCATCTGCTTTTGACTTCCAAGACATTGACTTTTTCATAGTCAACCTGACGAGATCAAGACTTTCTGGCCCAGTACAATCCAGCAGCCGCCTATCTTTCCAGCTTTCCACTCCTTTTCCCACTCCTTTTTATGTACACTACCGGGAAGTAGGGATTGTTTCATTCTTCCTACTGGTGTCCCAGCCAAACTCTTGTCTTGTTCACTCCCATTTCTATGCTTTTTCTCACATTTTCTCTTATGCCCCAAACAGATTACACTACTATTTCTAGCTTAAGAAGATATCATCTTCCTTTAAGCAATGACTCAAGTATTTTCTCATATTTGAATACCCCCCCAACTCCTCTCATACATCTGACAAGAATTTCTTTTCCTTCAGATTCCCCATAAAAATTGTCTGGACCTGGACTATTCCTTTTCACATATCCCATAGTAATGTAGGTCCAGCATCACTCCCACTCCTACTGTCGTTTGGTTGTATGTGTGTGTGTGTGTGTGTATTTATGTACATGTATATATGCATATGTGTATACACAAATAGATATGGATACAGATATATATTTATATGTAACCCATGTGATTATAAATGCTGTGAGACTAGACACTGGGTCTGTATATATTTGTGTTGCCAGAACTCATCATAGTGCCTTTCCTTTTTGAGGGTGATGGTGGTGGTGGTTGTGGTCTAGACCGCTGATTTAAGCTGGGTCAGAACCTCCTCCTGTGCAAGCTCCCTCTACTAAGGCAGGTTGGTATCTTATCTCTAACATCTAGTTTTAGAAAATTACCTGAATCATTGAAAGGTTAAATAATTTGCCCACAGAATACACCAGACGTAGTACTTAGTCTTCCTGATTCCAGTATCAATTCTATAGTCATTAAGCTAGATAGCCCCTAAGACCTACTACATATAGGAATTGATTAACAAAAATTTGTTAAATTGAATTGGCCTATTTATCCAAATGTCTTGATCTTGCCCATAAAAATGGAATGAGAGCTATACAGGTCTGATCTATTACATAGCCTTATTTTAAAGAGCAATGATCCCAAAACACCACTGACTGCAAGTCAAGACTTTTTCATTTCAGAGTACTAGTTCATATTATCGTTATTTATATTTCTCTCTTTTTCTCTATTTCTGTCTTTGTCTCTGTCTATTTCTTTGAAACTGTGTATGTGTGAGCCAAGTTTCTCGTATGATACCTCTGTAATACATTAGGAGGGGAAAAAAGAGATAAAATCAAAGTACTTAGTGGGTAGCTTAAACACTTAGCTAACCAAGAAGAAAATCACATAAAGCAAATGCTAATATAAATAGAATATGCAGTAGTGATTCAAAAATCTCTATATAGAACAGCAGTCATAGAGATTTAAAGATAATTAAGATGATTTTGTGAAACAAAAAAAAGGGAAAAAAATAACGATGATCATCCTTTGGCTCAATTATTAGGTGGTAAAATGTTTTTGAACAAGTCACTTGATAACTTTAGCCCCTGGTTTATACAACTTTAAAGTAGACAGATGTACCTGTCTCTACTTATTTGCTAATACATTCCAATAAGACAATATTTGCAAAGTTGTTTTAGCTTCTTCAAATTCATGATCTATGAACACATGGTATTTTATTTTCATTATTTCTAAAGCTTAATTATAATAATTAGGGCATTTTAAAAAATGTCCTTGAAAATTTGAAATGTCCTTTTCCTCATCATTTAACAAGCTGTTATCTTAGTTGAACACATTATTTTAGTTTTAGTTTAGTGGGAAAATGCCATGAGACAAGAGAAGTAGAACAAACAGAGTATAAGCCAACTTGAAATTTTTTTTTGCTAATAGAATTTGTCTAAAGTGGCTAAGGGTTGAATAATAAGTGCCTTGAACACTGGAACTCAATAAACTGAACCACAGATATCTTTTTACTGATAGCACTTAAATGTTAATTAAAATGGAAAATTGTGAGGTCTCCAATCAAGATAGTACATACATGTGATTCAGTGTTTTATAATCAATGTTTCCCTATCAAATTATACCATACTTGAATGTGGTAAAAGATGCCTTTTCATTTTTAAGGAAATTTATTTGCTTGCTATATCTCTAGCTTTATAGTTGTAAGAGAAAAGGCATATTCAAAGAAGTGGGTTTTTTTTAATACATTCAATGAATCTAACATTAATTAATTTTATGTATAATGAATGAATCACATTATCAAAATATGGAAAAATTAAGTAATGCTTTAAGCCAAATATAGTGATGGGCCTTAAAGTAGGCATATTGGTGAATAAAGTTATTTTAAGGATATTGTTTTTACCATTGCAGCATCCTTTTTTGTTGAATTTCCCCATCCACTTAGTTACAGTTTCAAGAAGTCCTAATTCACTTCTGCCTTGCATTCTGCAGGCTGCACTTTTTCTCCACTAAGATAACAAACAGAGTTCTTTTCAATTATAATGATAATCTTAAAAAAAAAAGTAAACAAGCAAACAAAACCTCTTTGTTTTCCATAACCTATTGGAATCACTACTGAATAAATGGACTTTGGTAAACTTCATCATGTTTGTAACTTTTTTCCTATCTGTTTATCTGATCTTCACCTAAAGTACTGACCCATTAGCAAATTAATTCAACCAATATTGACTAAAAATCTGCTGTGTATGAAGTACCATGATAACCACTTTTAGAGTAAAGAATTAAAGAATAAAACAAGGTCCAAAACTATCTCATTTTGTTGGAGAGATAAAAATAAGTTTTACACAGTTAACTATAATGTTGTTATTCAGTCATTTTAATAATGTCTGACTCTTTGTGACCCAATTTGGGGTCTTCTTGGTGAAGATATTGGAATGGTTTGTCATTTCCTTCCCCAGCTCATTGTACAGATGAGGAAACTGAGACAAACAGTGTTTAGTGACTTGCCCAAGATCACACACCTAGTAAGTGTTTGAAGCCATATTTGAACTCAGGTCTTCTTGTCTCCAGGCTTGGCACACTATCCACTGTGTTACCTAGCTGCCCATAACTATATGAAATGCAAGTAAATAAACCCCATAACACTGACTCTTCAGAGTAGGAGAAAGATCGGATCTAACTGGGAAATATCATGGGAGGTATCATGGAGCAAATGGTATTTGAACTGAGCCATGAATTAAAACAGAATTTTTATCAGTGGAGCAGGAACATCCCAGGCATATGGGAAGAACATAAGCTAAGTGACTGAAGGAGGAAACATGAGGCATGTTCAGGGAATGTTGATTGTCAAATTTGCCTGGAGCTCTGTGAAGGGAAAGTGATGGAAGTGATGAAAAGTAGATTGGAACTAAATTTTAGAAGGTCTTGAATAACATAGTAAGGAATTTGGACTTTTTTTTCTGAAAGCAATAGAGCATCATTGTAGGTTTGAGTACTTTGGATTGTTATTTGGTTCTTTTAATTCTACTTTTCTAGTTCATTTATTTGAATTATTACAGCTATAATTGTATAGAATACAGCTGATCAGAATAAAAACTTTCATACTACTGCCATGTCAAAAAAGAAAATACAGGATAGGATTTCCCGTATAATAAACTATATTGGTACTTATGATGGTAAAATGAATATTATATTAATTTTGAAAAGTTGTGCTTTGGAAATATTACTTGGCAGTGAGATATAGAATATATTTGATAACAGCAAAATTCTTTCCTTCTTCATCAAGGCAATGAGAATAATACAGCCTCAGACCTGAGCTGTAAATATAAGGCAGCCTATTGGATTTGGGAAACACCAGAGATTGTAGATAATAGACATAGAGCCCCCTAGTGATGGACTTCCCCCAAAATCCCAGTTTCCCAACTGAAATCTAGGAGATATAGTCCTTTGAAAAGTCAGATGGCCACCAACCACAGGTTATTTAGATGGCCTGCAACTGGCTGGTTTTGGTTCGGATCTGGCCAGTGCCAAGTCCCCTCTTTTTAGATATTTGTACCACTCTGCTCCTATTATGGGCTTGCTCCTTTCTTAATTGGTTTAGTTTCTATTCTTAAGGCTGTAGGGGATATATAATTCTATAGGTTTTGAGACCTAGTCATCCAACTAACAGTGTGCCCCTGGGCAAGCCACTTAGCAATAACAATTGATATCCCTCCTTTAGGACTTCCTCATAACAGTATCTTTCTGATGTTATAGCAGCTAAACACCTTTGAAGAAATTTCAAGGTATGTTTTTTGTCTGTCTTATTCTCACCCCTACTCAATTTCCCTGTACTTGTAATATTTAGGGAAGATACATTCTAGATACATAATATTCTACTTAAGTGAATTTCACTATGGGTATCCCATTAAAATAAGTTCTTGCCCAAAGTCACGGAGCTAAGTAAGCAAATCCAACTCTTTCCACTGCACCATTCTCCAAATCACATTCTAAATACTTTCAGTTACTTAGGCATAGAAATAAATTTGGCAGATATATGTTCTTCCTCCCTTACCTCAGTACACCTCTGTCTCTAAATCTCTGTCTCATTCTTCCCTCAAGTTGACAAAAATACGTGTTACTCCTCTCTAAAGTTAACCTCTTGAAAGCTACCCTTGCAGATTCCTATGGTCCTTGGTTCTCAAACCTATCCTTTATATCTCCAATATTTTTGGACTTCCTCTCTCCATGGATTTCTCTTCTTCTTCAAATATGTTCTGATCTTTCCTATCTTGGACAAAAGCTCACTTGCCCCTGTTATGATTTGTAATTATCATTTATGGAGTGGTGGACCCAGGCTGCTGCTAAAACCTATTCACTAACTACCTCCTTCACCACTAACATCTAGATTTCATGCTACTACTCTACTGAAACTGCTTTCTTTGAGATCATTGGTAGCTTCATTTTCATTTATCCTAATAAACTTTCCCTCATCATCCTTCTCTTTGACCACTTTGAATTATTTGACAACCAAAAAACCTCAATCTTGAAATTGTCTTCCTTTGGTTTCCATGACAGAACAATTCTGTCTTTTTAACATAATGACTTGTTCCTTATATGTTTAATATACTAGATGCTTCTGCTCTTCTTAGATCTATTCTCTATTTGCCTTTCTATAGTTTCTCTTGAAGAACTCACCCATTCTCATGACTTTAACCAGCACCATTATGCCAATGACTCCCAAATCTATATTTCCAGTTACCTAACGGATATTTTAATTTGATATATTACTGTCACTTGACATTTTTTAGGCTAAAATTATGTTGAAAATTCATTGCATTCCATATACACAAACTACTTCCTCCCTTAATACCTACTTCTGGCAGCGACAATAATATATTTCCAGTCCCTCAAGTTAAGACACTGGGAGTCATCTTTGATTCTTATCTCTCCTTCATTTTTCATATCTAAGTATTCATTTCATTTGCTCTGTTTTTCCTTTATTTCTCCCTTTCTAGTCTCATTGTTTCTAGCATCTTATGCATTAATTGTTGTGGTATCCTTCTAGCTGACTGCCCTGACCAGTGTCCTCTTTCTTTGATACATGTTAGACACAGCCACCAGTCCAGTAAAATACTTCACTCAACCTGCTAAACTAAAAACCTGTGAGTGCCTTGTTTCCTACTACATGAAATACAAATTTCTCTGCCTGCTCTTCAAGGCTACTCATATTATGACTTTCGTGATCTTTGTCTCATTCTCATGACACTTGTAAAGATCAACATTTTCTTCCCACACAAGATAAATCCAAGCTGGGGAAGTTTAAAGCCAAAGAAATAGGCAGTGTTTTGCCATTGGTAGAGTACAGGGTTTAGAGGCAGAGGATGTGGGTTAGAATCCCAGTTCTCACAGTTATTGGCTGAGTAACATTTCAGAAGTAACAACCTCTCCAGGTCTCTTTTTGTTCATCTATAAAATGAAAGATTTAGATTAGATAGCTTCTCTAGTCTTTCTTAGATTTGAATTTATGATTCTATGTACCCCACAATTAATTGTACTGCAATTAGCAATAAATACTTATTTTCCATCACTGTGTGAATGTATTTCAGAAAAACAAAACAAAACAAATAAAGAAACATAAAGGATTTTTAGTTGATATTTTGGGGGGTTTTGCACTGATTTTCCTCCTGCAGGACAGTAGGACAGATTGAAACCACTGTGACATTGTATTCTCTGGCTGCCAAGAATGGTAGCTTCCAGGGGTATTGTTTGAGTCTACCACAGCATTCAAAATACAGCAGAAGGCCTTAGCCTAGGTGAAACCACTTTGAGCCCTGGTAGTCTCTGTCCTAACAAGGTTCCTTGTCTGGAACTTCAAATTGAAATAATGCTTAAGAGCAAAGATATTTTTTCAAAGAGCACTGGATGTAAAGTTAGGCATCCAGGCTCTGCTTCTTAGGCCTGGGAGACTGCGTATAAGTTACTTAAGTCATGTTAAGAATCGCTCTGAGTCAGTTTTAACTTGTAAAATGTGATAATGAAATTTGTACTACTCATCAGAGGAAATTATAATGAGGCAAGTGCTTTTAAAAGTGTAACATGCATATGAACAATTCCTATTTTGTTATTAATATCATTGACACAGAAACACCTAGAAGGTTATATGAAGTTCTGAAAGTCTTAGATAAAGCACTCCCAGTCCACATCATACTATGGGTTCACCTTCTTCTTATTCACATCATTCTATTTAATAATTTTCATTTTAGTTTAGGAAAATACAATCCTGGATGCTACAACAGAAAACAATGGGAAATAGGAGTTGTTCATTGGAGATGTATTTAAAAAATACTTATATTTATTCGAAAAACTAGGTTTATATAGGCATCTTTAATCCTAAGGGCAATAATTTTCTAGAATGTTAGATTTATGTAATTGCTATAGTACATAATTAGAGGTGTTCTGTTTGACTCAAGAGATAGAACTAGCAATAATGGGTAGATGTTGCAAAAAGGCAAATTTAGGTTTGATACAAGGCAAAAACAAGTCCTAACAATTATAGCTATCAAAAGTTCAAGGGGCTGCTTCAGAAGATAGTAATAATTATTTTAAAAGTGCTTTAAGACTTGTAAAACATTTGACAATTACCTCATTTTATCTTTATGACAACCTTGGGAAATAAGTGCTCTTATCCTAGCTTACAGATTAGGAAACTGAGGTAAATAGCAATCAAGTGACTTGCCCAGGGGTCACACTTTCTGAGGCTAATTTTGAATTCAGGTCTTCCCTACTCCCTAGCCAAAACTCTATCCACCTGCACTTGTCTCAGTGGTGGTCTTCAAGCAAAAGTGAAATTGCCACTTATCAAGTGTATTGTAGAAGGAATTCTTATCCAAATGTGGGTCTGAGTAGCTCCATTAGTCATTCAATCAATAAGCAGTTATTAAGCACCTCATGATATAAGCTGGTTTGATTACAATAATATGCTTCAATCTGATTTCATCAATAGAAAGAGACTGGTAGTAATAGCACTAAAAAGCAGTAGCAGGTGTAATAGGAAGAGACCTGCACTTCTAAGTGTTCTGAATTTAGAAAGCTGGCCACTCTTCCCTAAGACTAATCAGTTCTCTTTCTGGTGGCTAGTTACTTAACTGTTCCATTTGTCAGTTTTCTCATTAGTAAAATGGGAATTCATACCTGTCCTTTGTCACAGTTATATACGTCAAATGAATGTGGAGGGGAAAATACAACATATACTTCATCCATAAAACAAAAACAAAAACATTGTCCTGCAATATTTCCTTGAATGGCAGCTAGCTGGCTCAGTGGATAGAGTTCTGGGCCTGGAGTCAGGAAGATCTGAATTCAAATCCAGCCTTAGACACTTATTAGTTGTGTAACCCTGGGCAAGTCACTTAACCTCTGTTTACCTAGGAGACAACTAGGTGACTTAGTGGATAGAGTGCTGGGCCTAGAATCAGGAAAACCTGAATTCAAATCTGGCCTCAGACACATATTGGCTGTGTGACCTTGGGTGAGTCACTTAACCTCAGTTTGCCTTAATCCACTAGAGAAGGAAATGGCATACCACTGCAGTATCTTTGTCAAGAAAACCCCATAGCTTTCTTATGGTCCATAAGGTCATGAAGAATCGAACACGACTGAACTACTGAGCAGCAACAGTTTCTTTGAATGAGACAAACCGCATCCTCAAAGCTTCATGCTTCCCCACCTCAGTGACATTTTCCTAATTTGACCCTTTCAGGACGACTCACAGCTTTGGGTCTCTGAGCTTGAGGATTCATTTCACACCATTCAGCTTTGTCCTCCAGGAAGTTCACCTTTATAAACCTCTGGTTTTGACCTTGGACCAGGCAATTCAGTAATGATAGCAGTTAGCATTTATGGAGATGTTTTAAGGTTTGCAAAGCATTTTCTACATCTTATTCGATTCTTGAAAAACCCTACATTATCTGTGCTGTGATTATTGTAGAGGTGAGAAAATTGAGGGTAGGAGGTTACGTGATCTGTCTGGCATTACATAACTGGTAAGTATCTTAGCCAGGATTTGAACTCAGATATACTTGACCTCACTTCGAGCACCATCCATTGCATCATTTGACTGTCTAGTTCTAACAGATAAGTTACTTGCGTCCAATTTAGGGACTACTTCCAGGATTGTTCTTCACATGTAGTTCTGAATTTGCTAATCTCCAACTCTGACTCTTATCTTCTGCCCCCTGATGCTTTCCTGCCCAGGGCAAATTTTTTGACCCTGCCTCAACTGAAAGATAATTAGATTTAAAACACTGGAAAAACTGGGATTAATACATGAATAAACAGCCCTGATGAAATAAGAATCCTGCCCACTTGGGATTATTCTGTCAAACAATGGCCTAACAGCATCCATCCTGAGCTATTGGAAAAGTCAAGAGATTTATCAGTTGCTATGGCAATACATAGGGACTTTAAAGGAAGAACATGACTATAGATATTAAAAACTGAGCTAGGGAGATGTACTGGCAGCCACTGAAGCAGCTGAGTGGTCCTCCAGTCCCTTCCTGCCTGAAGAGCAGGCTCATTTTTTTTTTTTAATATACTCTAAGCTTTGGGCTTTGTTGCTGCTTCTGACAGCTATCTTCCTATCACAGAAGTTACCACTATTTGGGTTTTAGAGCCTTAGACTAGCACTGTAATGTTTTTGCGCAGAGCTAGAGGTCCTCAGAGATAGGGTGACCTCTCAGCTTGGACTATATAGAAGGTAAAAGAGGGGAAGTGTGAGGAGCTCATGGATTAGACAAAGTGGGAGAAAAGAAGAAACCTCTCTTAATATGTGACTCTGCTTGTGGGAAATATGGCCATTTCACTGGTACCACTTAACAACCAAAATAGTAAAAAAAAATAATACACCAAATAATGATAATGTTTCCTTTTACACAATGCTGTCCTTAGAAAACTCTGTGAGGTAGTGAAAATATTCCCATTTTGTAAATGAGCAAACTGAGACTCAAGCTAAATATTAAGTGGTGGATCTGGGACTTTGACCTGGATATTTTGACTCCAAGTCAAGCATCCTTCCCTTTATACATCAGTGGGCACTTAGTACTTGACTTGTCTGATACTCAGTTTCCTCATCAGTAAATGAGGAGGTGAGTACTGTGACTTATTTTAAGCGGACAGGCTATGATCCTATGATTTTAGACATGATAGCGTTTGTGGAATGAGTGTGTCACACAACAGAAAAACTGGTTCAGTTCTTTGATTGGTCATAAACTGATCGTTGGTGTTAATCTGGTGTTTCTTAGCTCATGGGGGAGGAAGTTGAAGGAGTGGGTTAGGGGATGGAATTCAAGATATCATTCTGATATATTTTGGAAATACAGAGAACAAAACCAACCATCACTACCTTTCACAGAGAGGTAGAACAATGAATGTTCCATGGAAACAACAGATTTAATCAAAGTTAAAATAATTGGGGCAGTTTTGGATTATGGATGAAGAACTAGACTAGACCTTAGAGATTATGTAGACCATCCAACCCACTTAATTTTTTACAAAGCCCCAAATAAGTAAAGTAGCTTGCTCAAGGCCATACAGCTAGGAAATTGACAGGGCTATTATGAAACCTGATCCTCTGACTTCAAAGCCTAGCTATGTATACGTATACGTACGTATGCGTATGCGTATTCATGTGCGTGTGCGTGTGTCTGTGTGTGTGTATGTGTATGTGTATGTGTATGTGTATGTGTATGTGTATATGTATGTGTATGTGTATGTGTATATGTATATGTATATGTATATGTATATGTATATGTATATGTATATGTATATGTATATGTATATGTATATGTATACATACATATCTATGTGTACACACACACATATATTTTTCACTGTACATACGAGCAATTTTATATCCTGTATCTATGTTACAAGATGATCCGTTCTAGACCATTTCTGTAGTTTGCAGAGCCATGAGTATAATTTGATTATTTTTTTCACAAGATACCCTTTGTATAGTAAAAACGATATTATGTATAGGATGTAACAATAATGTTACCTCTCTTTTTTTTTAAAGCCAAATATACTCTTACAGTTATTTTAGTGTTCTCATTTAAAACCTTATATAGAAGGGTCTTATTTTTTCAAGTATTGTAATGATATTTCTATGGCTCAAACATGTTGGTAAGTCCTATTTGACATTTGCTTGGTTATATGCATTGAAATCTGCTCAGCAGCAACCACTCTTCATCCTTTGGAGGTGATTTTTTTTCTCTTTTTTTTTTTTTCTTTTTTTTTTGAGAATTGAAAAGTTCTGTCAAGTCAAGCCTGAGGAATATGATGAATAATTAAATTGGTGAAATTTATTTTATAGCAAAAGGTGAATTACGACAATGTTTTCTTATGTGGTCCTTAAACTGTTTTGTATGATGACAGCATACTTTACACCTCTGGAGTCAGGAAACCTGGGTTCAAATCTAGCCAGTGTGTGTTAATGCCTTTGTAGTAAGAGAACTACAAAGTCAATTCCTTGTAGATACAGATGCTAAAATTATTAAAATACTAAGGGGGGAAAGTATGGACTTTATGACTTGAACAACTGTATATTCTTAAGCAACTCTCTAAGATAATAGGTTGAAAAGATAGTGGAGGTAGGATAGGTATGTGTCTTTGTGGTGGGTGGAAGGGAATATTCAGCATCCATTTCCAAATTTAAGAACCTCTGTTTTCCTTCAGCTGCTGAGACTCAAAAGAAAGCAGACTTTCTAAAGCATATTGGATGGCATAGTATAGTCAACAGTGTCATATAGAAGTTAAGAAAATTAGAGCAATCTTAGGGATGCATTCAGAGTTGTCTTGCCTAAGAGGAGGGCAGTCATAATTGTGCTGTACTTTTCTCTTGTTTGACCATATTTAGAGGACGTGTTTTGTTCTTGGTGCTCTATTTTGGGAATTGTAAGCCAATTCACACATTGCTGAGCATACTGAGAAAGGCAAAGTAGGATAATGAAACCAAGTTCATGCCATGTAAGGTCTGGTTCAAGAAAATTTAGGAATATTTAGACTGAAGAAGAGAAAATTTGAGGTAAAAGGACTATGTTGCTTTTCTTCAAGTATTTAAGGCAATATCATGAAGATGAGGGCTTAGGGATTTTTTTTGGGGGGGGATAAAGGACTC
>NW_027556402.1:98336130-98446130 GCF_003287225.1 Phascolarctos cinereus | reverse complement strand
CGGATTTGACAAAAAAAATCAAACTATGGGGGCAGGGGTAGAAGTGATGAAGAAGGTATCAGTTCCGTATTTTTTAAAGCCAAATATGTAAATGCTGAGGAGAGGAAACAAATTTAAGAGGTTCCAATCTTGTAATTTAATATTGTTATTAAAACTTTACTGTATATCCTATTCTTTAACATTTGGTGTTAAAATCAAATTACTTGGTGATGCTTGACATTTGAAATAAACTTTTTCTATTGTTTTATTTGCAAATGGTTCAATTGATTTTGCTAGCTACAGTTTGGTCCCAGGTGAAATCATTTAAAAGGACACTCTCAAGGTTGTTTGGCCTCCCCCACATAAACCTGTCTTTGGAAAGTCCGGGTTATCCTTTAAATGTCAATTTTCTGATTTGGATGCTTTTTGGGAAAAAATACATTCATCAAAACCTATATAAAAATGGTAAAATACCAGGTATTTACATTAAACCAATTTGAAAGCTTATTAAAATATGCAATATTTATTTAAACTATTTTAGATTTTCGGAAGACAAAAATGACATAAGATCTAAAATACCTTGAAAGTATCTTTTTTGAGTCATTCCCATGATTGCCTAAATCTCTTAAATAAGATCTGAGTCTATATTTTTGGAAATATAGAAGCTTTCATAGACCTATGAGTTTTTTTTTAAAGTTTAAAGTTAACATGAAATATGTTTTCTTTCCACTGAATGAATCAACAAAGAGCCCTATGACGGTGGAATTGTATTCATTTTTTTCAGGTGCAAAAGCAATCTAAGCATTCCCATTGTGGCTAAGATGCCACGTTTCTGGAACTCTTTGAAGAAAGATCTTTTTGCCATCTAAAAAAGTGTTATGTGGCCCTTTATAGCAACTCTTCTTCCTCTATGTTTTTTTTAAAGAAAATTTGAAATTTGATTTAGATTTTTAAATCGCTATTCATTCCTGAATATCTACCCATTCTTTTTTTTTTTAACATTTTCTTATTTCTATTAAGCATTGATAGAGCACTTGCCTTTTTGCCATGTGCATTTATGATTCATATCTATTATATTCCATAAAAGGAAGGGGGAGGAATACAACTTCAGTTGAAAAAACTAATCTGTTATACCACAGAAGGTAGCCTATATTGCTCCCATCTTCATTAAGCTTAGCAGTCTCTGAACCACATATTCTGAGATAATCCATGAAATTTTATTGCATTTCTCCTCATCTGGCATGTGGGAGGTGCATTTTAAGTTTAATTAATCATCAGTGCTAGAATGACCAAATTGCAGACTAACTGTATCCCGATGATACTCAAAATTGGTTTTTAAAAACTAAAAAGAGATGACTGTATACAGTGAAAGCTATTTATTGTAGCTCTGGGCCAACTCTTCTGAAAATTGTAACTTAACAAATTTCTTTGTCAAGCTTGAACTAATGTATATAATTGAAATAATGTAAAGTTATATTTTCATGTTTTTATAGTTACGACGTGACAAGAATACACAATGTAAGGGTATTTCAATTATGGATAATGTTGATTGGATAATGCACATCACAGTAACAAGCAGTAACCATAGTTTAATATCCATGTAAAGGTGCATCAATATATTGCTGTATAAACTACGTCTGTGTGCATTTAGGTGAAAAGTAATCTTGAGTGATGACAACCGTCTAAAGGTTTTTTATTCATTTTATATAAAATGTTATCAAAAGACCAAAATGTTTATGAACTATTCTTATGTAAATTTCCAGTGATCCTTTATTGTACCATTTTGTTTACAGTATAGTATCTTATTTCTGCTGTGTTAAGTGGGTGTCAGATTCAAAATAGACATGCACTTTCTACAACTTCTCACAGAGATGTTGGCATCCCTAATTTTTCATGTGTACCTCTATGTCAGAAAATGCTTTTGATTTTATTTTTAAATCTAACACCTGATGGCTTTTCTGGAGTGTTGTACAAACTTAAACCATACATAAACATGTTCTTAAAAAAAGGCAAAAGATCCTTAATTTCTTATTTGCTTTTATTGAAAGGAAAGAAGGCAACAAAAGAAAGGATTTCATTTCCACAACCCCTTAGGAAAAAGTTCATTTGTTTCCTCAGTCTGTCTTTTCATATGGAAAATGGGGAAGGGGGAGGTAGACTAGGTGATTTCTCCAGTCCTATCAATTTCTAGCACTCCATGAATCTTCTTTAGGAAAATTTATTGCAGAATTTTACAAGTCAGACCAAAACTTGGGTAAAGTTACTAGAAATTTCAATATTCTAAACACATAATAATTATGAATTCTTGACAGAACTAGAATTACCTGTATTCATTCATTCTTGTTATAGTCTGCAACATAAATGAAGCTATCATACATCTTACCTATTATCAAACGTCAAGCCAGTTTAAATATTGCTTCAACTACCCTCAAATGAAAGAACAACGATGTGGCTTAATTTTAAAAAAGATGTCATTAACCACACATGGGTTTAGCCACGGTTAATTCTGATGTATATATCAAATGAGATCTCTCTATCACGGCCCCCTCACTCAAAAGATAATGCAACTGAAATCTTATAACGTATTGCTTGAGCTTTTATAGAAAAAAAAGTTATCATACACAGTAAAACAATCAGAAATTTAATAGATATTGTGGTACAATGGAAAGAATGCTGAATCCAGAATCAGAGAATATAAATTTATATCCCAGTTTTGCAACTCATTTATTATCTGAGTGACCTTGGGTAAGTTGTTAAATCTATTATGTCTTCAAATTCTCCTCTGTGCAATGAGAAGGCAAGATTAGATGATCTCCATGAACTCTTTCTGCTCCAAATCTATGTTCCTATGACATCCACTTTCTGCTCTATCTGATCAAAATGTTTCAGTGTCCAAAGTAGTAACTTTTCTTTACTTGATTGAAATGTTTCAGTTCTAAAGGTACACTGGAGAGCCATGAAGGAGCTCAGCTCACTAAAGGAATGTTTCATTTCATTCTAGCATATATTTCAATGGGAAAGGCTAAAGTTAAAAACAGAATTTAGGACTTTGACACCAGCAGTTTTCTTCTATTGCTTTTATTTCTGTTGTTTCCCCTCATTCCCTAAGGACAAAACAACACAACAACAACAACAACAACAACAAACAAACCCCCACCAAAACAAACAAACAAAAAAAGCCAAAGTGCCATTTGCATCTACCTTAACCAATTTCAGCAAATGGTTTAGTATTAGCATCCTTCCATGAAATACTCTTCTAGATATGAACTTTTGAACTAAGCATTTTCCATAAAGAACCAACTTAATTCATGTTTCAGTAACCACATTTAAAAATAAAAAAGTATAACTGGTAAAGTAAAATAGGAAGTTGAGAAATTTTATGAACATTATATAAACCTACTTTTTTTTATAATAATGTAAATTATTTTGGAGATATGGTCTTTAATAACTTGTTTTCTTTACATTTTCAAATTTTTTTTAGAGATTGCTGGCTGAAAGAGCTTAGAGTCTATGAAGAGTTTATTCTTTCAGACAAATTCAGATTGGCAATTATTTGACTCCTTTTTAGATTTACCTAGGGGAATTGAGAGGTTAAATTAATTTGGGCAGGGTCACACAGCCAGTCTTTCTGACAATAATTCTGGTTCTCCACCTGCTTCATAAGACTTACTTTTATTATTTATGGTTCATAATAAAAACAACTATCCTTAAAAAATATTTTAAGGTTTTCAAAGTGCTTTACAAATATTTTTATTTGACCCTCACAACAACTGTAGGAGTTAGATGCAAATATTATCTCCATTTTATAGATGAAGAAACTGAAGCAGACAGAGGTTAAGTGACTTGCCCAGGGATACACATCTA
Source organism: Phascolarctos cinereus (assembly GCF_003287225.1). Classification (NCBI taxonomy): domain Eukaryota; kingdom Metazoa; phylum Chordata; class Mammalia; order Diprotodontia; family Phascolarctidae; genus Phascolarctos; species Phascolarctos cinereus. The sequence goes on along the minus strand of NW_027556402.1, from coordinate 98,442,287 downwards.
AGAAGTGTCTGAGGCCAGATTCAAACTTGTTTTACTGACTCAAGCCCACTGTACCACTGTACCACTTAAGTGCCTATAATTGAAATTGTTAAAGCAAGTAATCAAAAGATAAAAACTGCTATTATTAATGGCATAGTGCATTGTACTCAAGGAAACCAAACGACTTTACCTATGCTTCAATAAATGTGTCATCTCATGAGGGTAAGTAATCTTTCCATCAACGTAAATCACAACCCAACCCCTAACTGCCTCATGCCGTATCACACTTGTTCCTGTGTTGCATTAGCTTCTCCATGGATGTTCAACACAACTTGCTAAAGTTCGTTCTCTCTCTCTCTCTCTCGTCTCTCTCTCTCTCTCTCTCTCTCTCCCCCTCTCTTTCTCTCCCCCCTCCCTCTCACTCTTACTGTGCCTCTCTGTCTCTTGCTCTGTCTGTTGCTCTGTCTCTCACTCTGTCTCTCTGTCTTTCTGTCTCTTTCTGTCCCTCTGTCTGTCTGTCTCTCGCTCTCTCTCTCTTTTTATTTCTATCTGTCTCTGTCTCTCTCTGTGTCTCATTTGTTTTTATGTCAGTGGCACCAGTGCAATATCCAGACTATCTTTTCTCAGCATTCAGACTATCTTTTTTTCCTCCTCTTGCTAGCTAGCACACTTTATTTTCCTTTCATTTATCTCCTCATTGATATCCTTTATAGACAGATGCACTATGGCAATAGCGAATAGAGTTCTGGGCTTAGATTCAGAAAGACCTGGGCTCAAATCCTGCCTGTGTGATGCCAGTCATGTCCCTTAACCTTGGTGTGCTTTAGGTGACTTCCTAGGACTTATCTACTAACTTAAAGTCTAATCAAGATCTACATTAGTGGAATGATTTTTCTGTGCTGATGAATGATGAAATGATTAAAAATGACTTTCCTCATGTACTTTTATCCCTTATGCTAACTATTTTGTCTTGGTTATCATTCAAAATATGTTACAAATATGTATTCTAAAAGTTAGGTGAGACCATATGGCCTCATCACATTTGTAGATGAAAGAAGGGAGATGTAGAGAAAAGTCATACGGTAATCAAAAAATAATATTCTTTTCCCTAAAGTACTTTTCTACTAGAATATTCAGCTGCAAATTAATTTTCTTCTCAGGACCAGCTAAAAAAAACAATGGCAAAAACAACAAAACTGGAATATAGATATTTCTGAGTCTTTATCTTTGTGTTTAAAACTTAAAAATCAATTTTAAAATTTGAATAATGTTATACATTATATTCAAGATATATATAAGTTCAAGTTTGTTTTTTTTTTTTCTGGTACATTAATACTTCAATGGATTGGTGATATCATTAATGTGAATACTCCCTCCAATGATCCAGGTCACAATCTATTCATGCCTGCCTATGACCTCTTAAAGAACTGCCATTCATGAATATTAACAAAGGCCTAAGAATTTATAGAATGAGAGGCAGCTTGGGTAAGTCCATAGATAGCTAGCCTTGAATTCAGGAAGACCTACATTGAATTTCTTCCCTTGATACACATAACCTATGTGATTCTGGGTAAGTCATTTGATTTCTGAATGCCCCATATAACTCTTAGACTGTATATTGTAAAATAAGTTCTGATCTGCCTTGACTGAGTTTATTTCTTCACTCACTAGGAATTCTTTATAGAAATGAAATGACAAGTCAAGAAAAATAAAAAGAAGTCAAAGAATTTAAATTTGAATCTAAAAGATGTGACTGGCAAGTATTTTAATATTCTTTTAAGTTTCTGTTTGCTATTATAATTGGCTCTTTGGATCACTTTTCCTTTCCCTTCCTCACTTAGGTTTTCATCTCATTTCTTTTCTTTCTTTTATATTCTCACATCTTTCTGTCTTTTGAAATTCAATTATACTAATTTAAGTTACATATTGTTATCTTGTCTTTCAGCTCCTGATTCCTTCATTATGTTGCTTTTTTATCTTGGATATTCATGGGAGATTTGCTGTTTTGGAATTAACTTTAAAAGCCTTTCAATTGAATGAAACCTAATTTTGAGTTGACCAGTTTCAGACTCTTAATATCCATGGTATTGATTTAAAATTGTTCAAGTGAAATAAAAATTATTCCATACTGAATTCTGTTACAATATTCCCCACAATCTTGCCTAACACTTTTGACTTTATTTCTGCTGTTTCTTTTGTGTTAAAATGATTATATTTTGGAAATAAAAACAATATAAAAGCTTTCTTTTTTGGATGTCTTATGGTAGAAAACAACATTATTAATGAAACATCACTGGCATTAATAACTTTAACTTGCCATTTTATAGATAAGAATTTTCACTTTATTCCCATTTTGCAATGATCACTTAAAATAACTTTTAGTTTCAAAGAATTGCTGAATTGGTATGAGCCTAAAAAAAAATCATTTAGCCCAACCAAAATCCCCTCACAATACACTAAACAAATGACTATCCAGTCTCAGCTCTAGGACCTGAGGGGTTGGGAATGTTTTTTTTTTAATTGTTAGCATTTTTGTTTACATTAAATAAGATTGAAACCTATTTCTGCAATCCCTACGTATTCATTGTTTCTAGTTCTATCTACTGAGACCAAGAAGAACAATTCTAATATCTTTCTTACATGACAGGCTGTTCAAAAATTGTAGATAGGTATATTGTTTCTTTTAAATCTTGTTTTCTTTAGCCTGAGCAACCTTGTCCCTTCTAATTAACCTTTTAAGGCATTGATTCTAGTCCTTTTATCATTCTAGCCACCCTCCTTTGGTGGATGACCCTCCATGGCAGCACAGACTAGTACACACTAATCCATGCACACCCCGACTAAGGCAGAACACAGTGGGGAAATCACATTTCTCAATACAGAAACTATACCGCCTAAGTTCATGCTAATTTTGTTTGCAAGCTGCCATTTCCCATCACTGACTCATATTTAACTTTCAGTTCATTAAAAAACTCCCACATCATTTTCATGGAGGCCAAACCACACTACCCTCTTCCTATATTTATGTAAAATACTGTTGCTGTAAGAATACACTTATTCCTTTTTAATTTCAGATTCCTAGAGTTGACAGGGTTTTCTAGCATATGGAGACCCTTTGGAATCATGATGTTTTCACCCAACCTGTTGACTCTTTCCCCCAGTTTGGTGTCATCTATAAATATGATTAACATCCCACTTATGTCTTTGTCTAAGTCACTGATAAAAATGTTTAATAGAATAAAGTCCAAGAAAAATGCCTTGAGACATTCCATTGAAGACTCCTTCCAAATTGTTACTGATCCATTGACACTGTTCTTAGAGATCAGTCAATCAACTAATTTCAAGTTCTTTAAATCGTACTATCTACTAACCCTAATTTACTTCCCCATTACAATATCAGCTGAGTACCATCTGGGACCCTATTTTTGTTTTCCTTTATATCTCTCGTACTTAATGCAGTGCTAACACATAGTAAACATTAAGTAGCTAGGTAATGCAGTGGAGAGAATGCAGAGGCTAAATTTAGGAAGATTCATCTCCCTGTCTTCAAATCTGGCCTCAGACCCTTACTAGCTATGTGACCCTGGGCAAGTCACTTAACCACACTTGCCTCAGTTGCTCATCTGTAAAAGTGAGCTGAAGAAGGAAACAGCAAACAAACAAACAAACAAAAACTCCAAATAAAGAGTCAGATACAATTAAAATGACTCAACAACAACAGATATTTGTTGGCTGATTAATGAATATACATTTTTCCATGTAGAGATTTTTTTCTTTTACAAATTTTTAAATAATTTACTTGTATTAATATAAAAGTAATCACTTTATTAACACCTAAAAAAAAAGAAATTAGGTTAGTCCTTGATGAAAAGAAGCTGGCTTCTCATGATCACTTATTTCATTTCTAAGTATTCACAGATTATTATCATTCGATGATGTCATCCAGAACTTTGACAAGAATTAAACTCAAGTTTAATGAGTTGAAGATCCAATTCTGTTTCTTTCCTTTTTTTTTTTTCCTGAAAATTCGGACACTTACTTGTAACCAGTTCTACACTGCTTCTTACATTCACCAGTATTTTTCAAATATATGAAAAGAGGTTCAAAAATTACACCAACAGCTTCTTTCAGTACATTTTGAAGTAATTCATCCTGGCTTGGGAATTCAGAGAGGATAAATACTATCTTCACTTATCATGGGTTTCAATTTATTTTTAAATATTTTGTTCTATTCTTCCCTGTCTCAAGATTGTTCTTCTTGGTAGTAAAAGCAAAGGCAAAAGAAAGTTTTGCTCTCCTTTCTATTATGTTTTGTAATCATCTGATTTATCTGTAACATTGACTTTATTCTCTTGGTTATCTTTTTACCTCAATAAAGTGTTTATTTTTTTTATCATCCATTTATTTTTTTGCTTACCATCACTTCAAACTTCATCTTACTCCTAATGTAATTTTCCTAGGATGATACATGATTTTTTTTATTCATCCCATTTGATTTTTAGTTCTTTCAAATTCTCACACCTTCATCATTGTCCCTTATACTCCTCTAGGCATAAATCAGTTTTCACTTGTCAGGGCCAAATTCTTTCTTTCACGGACAGCATTTGATGACTTTATTGGACACGTCTCACATATGAAAAGACTGTGTTTGCTTATTCGGCATTTTTATTACAGGTTCTTTTGTCAATTGTACTATAAAATATTGATCAGGAACAGAAATAATATTGTCAACTCACAAAGATAAGAATTCCAGCCTTTATCCCACAATTAGCCGTAAATCAGTGGTTTTCAACATTTAATCTGTGGACATTAGGGAATCCTTGAGACACTTTAAGGATCTTCAAGGTAAAGAAAAACGTTTTAATAGTAATATCAAGACATTATTTGCCTATTAAAATATTTCCTTGTTTTACAACTACACATCTGTGGAAGTCTGTGTGTGTCTGCGTTTAACACATACATCAACCAAAACACATATTGCAATAGATTAAATGCAGAAGCAGATATGATAATCACACTGTCTTCTATTAAGGCTGACATTAAAGAGCTTGCAAAAAAAATTATAAAATAGTGCAACTTCTCACCATTTCTTGTTTTGGAAAATAGTAAAATATATTGATGTGAAATGGACATATTGCTATTTTAATGAATTAATAAATGAATATTTTAAAGTATTAACAGTGTTAATTTCTAATATTGTAAATATCTATAGATATAACCTACATTTTTAAAAAGCACTTGGTGGTTCCCGATAATTTTAAGAGTATAAAAGGGTTCTGAGACCAAAGAGTTTTAGAATTATTGCTCTAAACAATTCTTTCAGTTTTCCCTTCTTTTCCTTTTCGTGATTATTGATATAAGGACAAGCTTTTAAAAAAACCTACTGAGGAGACAACATATAAATATCTGTAAACAAAGCTGATCTGTTTTTCACATACATTTTCATATGATTTTATTGATTTTATGGAATTGACATATATAAAATATATATAAAAATAATCATAACTTCCACATGGCTACATAGTATTATTCCAAAGTTCTGAAATGAGAACGAAGTTAAAGCTTGAACCAGAATATTCTAGGGTACATATATCCCCAAGCTAATGCTCAAAATAGCATCCTGAGGGTCAACCCATGATTCCATTTTCATTAAAACTTCTATTTTCTAAATATTTGTATTTCAATTTATGAACATCATGAGTGTTTGGATGAGTTCTGTGATATTTCCCAGTTAAATGTTTCTTTCCAAGCAGTCTTGGGCCCAACATGATAAAAACTTTGATATACTAAAGTGCAATGCCCCAAAATGTTTTACTCTCTCTTTGAGAAATCTTCAATTATATTAAATTACATTTCCCAGTAAAGTTAATGGCCTCATCTGTTCTATTTTTGCCAGATTCCTCATAATCATTTCATTTACATGTACCTAAAATACATAAAACTATAACTAGTCCTAGCACAGTGCTCCATAGCATAATAGATTTAGAGTTGGAAGGAGACTTAGGTGTCATTAGATAATGGATTTTACAGAGAAGATACTGTCTGTGGACAGTAAGATTAGGTGATTTTCCTGAAGTCACACAGGGTGTATGTAGATGAGGTATGATTTCCACCTAGGTTCTCTGACTCCAAATGCAGAACAATTTCTGCTATGCCATATTTTGTTGGTCAATAAATATCTGTCGATTGATGGATAGAACTAAACAATTTCAAGATTAGAGACAGTAAAAATGTCCCTGGACAAGCACTAATGCAATTATCATTTTACTTGAGCTCCCAAATGTTCTCAATGACATTTTAGTTTAGTTGTTTTTTAATCAACATCTATCTATCTATCTATCTATCTATCTATCTATCTATCTATCATCTATCTGTATCTATACACACACATATACACATATGTGCACACAAATATACACACATACATACATATATACACAACTCACACTAGATTAACAAAGGAAAAACAAAAAAATAGCTCTTTAAATCAAGGAACTGATATGAAATTTAAATGAAAGAAATATATTCCTTTTTTCTTATCATATTGACTTATATGTGAATGTAACATTAGATTTTCTGGTTCTCAGCAATGTCTCATCACTCCAAAAGGCCTTGCATATTTTCAAAAGCATGTATCAATACTCATCTATCAACCACCTAAAGGATCCTTTCCAAAACAAAGTTTCCTTTGGTTCTGGGTATTGGCTATGCAGTAAGCTCCTCCTTTGCACAATAAAACTATAATTATGCTTTTAGCAACCTTTGAAATGTGTTCTATCCAAAAAATTGTGATTACCGTTTTCATCATCTGTTGTGCTCCTAGTAATGATAGGTAAGAGATCCACATGTCAAAGTAAATGGGCAAAGAATAACAAACTGATAAATTTTATTCCTGTTAATATCTCATGGGTAAATTAGATTTCTATAGTATCCTTTTCCTCTAGTCAAACAAAACAAAACAAAATAACAACTGTTGCTACAAATCTGTGGCTTCTTGCAGTTTGAAAATGATTCTAGCTGGCACTATTAACTGATATGTCAATCAACAATAATGAAGAAATATGTTTTGTCTACTATGTACCCGGTATTATTCTAGATACTGGAGATAAAAGTACAGAGATTGAAATGATTTCTACTTTCAAAGAGTTTTCCATTTACACACACACACACACACACACACACACACACACATACACACACACGTGCATGTATATATGTATACAATATAATTTTTGTATCTCTTATGTGTAGCATAAGCATAAAGATATATATGAGGTTTATGTATAAAAATACATATATGTATACAGAGTAATTAAATACAAAGTACTATTTGAGGTGAAAAGATTGAACTGATTCTGTGTCATTTTGTTATTGATCCTATTTATAATTAATTGATTTTGTCCTGTAATTGCTAAAGTTGTGTGTCTCTGTCTTTGAACTTAGTTCAGAATTTAGTTGGTCTGTAGTAAGTTAAGTTTAGAAATCCAACTTTCCTGCTTCCACTGATTTCTTCTTGCCTCAGGGAATTTAGCTGACCTGAGAGAAGGCTATGAACACAAGGGAATTGGATCTAGCATCTTTACATCACTAAGCTATCCTTCAGGGATGTCAAATTTGCTGTCCAAAAAGAGATGGTCTGTTATCTTTGACTTTGCACCTGAGCACTTTTTAAGCACAGGAGGGAAAGGTGGGGGTTGTTGCTAGTTACCATTACCAAACTTCCAACCAGTCATGTTTTTCTCCTGGTCTTCAAGCCTATAACCAACCACATTGTCCTCAATCCCATAATGTCATCTAGCTTGTTCTGTTCTTTATTCTGTACTCTCCAAAATCTATAAAAGGGGAATTGTCCATTTGCTTCAGGTCTTTGACATAATGGAAGCAATCAGAGAATGCCCTGCTAATAAATGTTATCTTGTTCAGAGAGTTGTCTTAATTTATTATGTAGTTAAATATCACTATGACTGAGGGAGGGTATAAACATATTTAAGGGATCAGGAAAGGATTCATGCTGAATATAGTAAGTGAATTCCAGAATGGGTATATGACTAATGCAAAGGAGATGGGGGCTAGAATGCCATGTGTAAGGAAGAGAAAGAAGGCTAGTTTGGTTGCATGACAGTGTTTGAGGAGTAATGTCCAATCAGGCTGAAAAGGTAAGGTTGGATCAGGTTTAAAAACTATTTTCACCATATTCCTGTTTTTTTATAACTAATACCAATTTCAAAAGGGTTAGGTTAGAGCTTCTATAATTGTGTTATGATTTAAAGAAATTAATTCAGGATATTCAGTGCAGGGTCAAATAGTGAAGCTGAAGCTTAATAATTTTGGCCACATAATGAGAAGATGGACTCCAGAAATGACCCTGAAAGATTGGGAGGATTGAAGGCAAACAGAAAAAGGGAATAACAGAGGATGAAATAGATAGTGTCATGGAAAGAATGAATGTGAACTTCTACAGACTTTGAGAGATAGTGGAGTATAGAAGGGTCTGGCGTTTTATGATACATAGGGTCACAAAGAGGTGTCATGACTAAATGACTGAGCAACAACAAAATTCAAATTTACGTTTATAGGTAGCCTAAAATATTCATGAGGCTTAGTATCCTCTGTCTCACTCTGTCCCCCTCTGTCCACCATTACTGGGAAAAAAATGGAGGATAGTGAGGGTTGTGGACCATTTTATATTTTTTCTTTATTTCATTGGTTGTCATGATTAAAGAATTCATCACTATGTAGTCTATCTCATCATGATGAGTCTCTATATTTAGCCTGATCATAAGAAAACACACTCTTATTAGGACTATCCTGTGTAATGATGTTATTCATTTCTAGAAATGAAATAATTATTTGTGCTGCTTATAAACATAGTTTTAATGAGAATAAAATCATGAATCCAATGCTAATATGATATAATTAATTTTGTTACTGCTTCATAGTCACAGACTACATTTTTAATTTTGACCAGCCAATTTGCATATCTGTATATTTAGTTACATTGGAAACTAGCTTAATTGCTTTAGTATGCTGGTAAGTCTATCACTACTCCTAGAAAATAGCTCTAAGCAATTCTTACTGATAGCATTTCTGTGGCATCATCTTCATAAGTGTGTATATATATTTTATTATATATTATATGTATATATATACATATACACATATAACACACATATATAAATATATACATATATGTGTATAAATATACACATATATGTATGTGTGTGTGTATTCCACTATATTTGACTTTTTCATAAGCTTAAGTATGTTAGCAAGCGTCGATCTTAACTCACAACAATGATTTCTCTAATTTTTTTTTGCTATTTAAAATAAAACAACTAATGAATTATAGTTATAATTTATCTGTCCACCCCATTCCTTTGAAATGTTGCTTATTTCTTTTTCTTTTTCCATCTTCTTTTTAAAAAAGCATATTTATTTGTTTTTAGTTGTCAACATTCACTTCTATGAGATTTTGAGTTCTAAATTTTCTCCTCCTCCATCAGCTTCCCCCCCACCCTGATGCCATGAAATCTATATTGGCTATACATGTACAATCATATTAAATATGTTTTCATGTCAATCACATTCTAAAGAAGAATTAGAAGCAAAGGAAAAAACCATGAGAAAGAAGAAGAAAGAAAAAGAGAAAGAAAGAAAGAAAGAAAGAAAGAAAGAAAGAAAGAAAGAAAGAAAGAAAGAAAGAAAGAAAGAAAGAAAGAAAGAAAGGAAGAAAGAAAGAAAGGAAGGAAGGAAGGAAGGAAGGAAGGAAGGAGGAAGGAAGAAAGAAAGAAAGGAAGGAAGAAAAAAAATGCTTCAATTTGTAAACAGATCCCATAGTTCTTTCTCTAGATGTTGATAGTATTTTCCATCTTGAGACTTTTAGAATTCTCTTAGGTCCCTGTTGCTGAGAAGAGTTAAGTCTATCAAAGTTGGCCTTTGCATAATGTTGCTGTTACTGTGTACAATGTTCATTTGCCTCTCCCCACTTCACTCAGCATCAGGTCATGTAAATTTTTCCAGGTTTTTCTGAAGTCCACCTGCTCATCGTTTCTTATGGAACAATATTATCATTAGGGAACTTGTCCAGCCATTCCCCAACTGAGGGGCATCCCCTCAATTTCCAATTCTTGGACATCACAGAAAGAGCTGCTATAAATATTTTTGTACATAAAGGTCCATTTCCTATTTGTATGATCTCTTTGAGATACAGACCTGGAAGTGCTATTGCTGGGTCAAAGAATATGTATATTTTTATAGCCTTCAGGCATTGTTCCAAATTGCTCTCTGAAATGGTTGGATCATTTCACAACTCCACCAACAATGCCTTAGTGTTCCAATTTTCCTACATCTTCTCCAACATTTATCGTTTTCCTATTTTTTTTTCATGTTAGCCAATCTGATAGGTGTAAAGCAGTACCTCAGATTTGTTTTAATTTGTATTTCTCTAATTAATAGTGATTTACAGCATTTTTTAATATGAGTGTAGATAGCTTTAATTTCTTCATCTCTTCATATCCTTTGCCCATTTATCAATTGGGGAATAACTTGTATTCTTTTAAATTTGACTCAGTAGTCTACATATTTTAGAAATGAGGCCTTTATCAGAGATACTGGTTGTAAAAATTATTTCCCAGTTTTCTGATTCCATTCTTATCTTGGTTGCATTGGCTTTTTTTGTGCACAATTCTTTAGTTTAATATAATCAAAATTATCTATTCTGCATTTCATCATGTTCTCTATCTCTTGTTTGATCAAAAATTCTTTCATTCTTCATAGATCTGACAGGTAAACTATTCCTTGTTTGCTTATAGTCTCATCCTTTCTGTCTAAATAATATACCCATTTTGACCTTATCTTGGTACATGATGTAAGATGTTGGTCTATGCCTAGTTTCTGCCATACTATTTTCCAGTTTTCCCAGTAGTTCTTCTTACATAATGAATTCTTATCTCAGAAGCTGGTGTCTTTGGGTTATTAAACAATAAATTACTATAGTAATTGACTATTGCGTCTTGTGCACCTAACATAGTAAACTTTTTGTCTTAGATAGTACCAAGCAATTTTGATGATTGCTGCTTTATATTGCAGTTTTAGATTTGGTACAGCAAGGCCACATTTCCTTGAATTTCTTCTCATTATTTCTCTTGATATCTGGACCTTTGGTTCTTCTAGATGAATTTTATTATTTTTTTTCTATTTCCATAAAATAATTTTTGTAGTTTCATTGGTTTGGCACTAAATAAGTAAATTAGTTTAAGTAGAATTGCTATTTTTATTATATTAGCTCAGGCAACCCATGAACAACTAATATTTTTCCAATTATTTAAATATGATTTAATTTGTGTGAAAAATGTTTTGTAATTATGTTCATATAGTTCTTGGTTTTGTCTTGGCAAGTAGACTCCCAAATATTTTATGTTGTCTACAATTACTTTAAAAGGAATTTCTCTTTCTATCTCTTGCTGCTGGTCTATATTAGCAATATATAGAAATGCTAATGATACATGTGGATTTATTTTCTATCCTACAACTTTGCTAAAGTTGTTAATTATTTCAAGTAGTTTTAGTTGATTCTCTAGGATTCTCTAGTATGTCATCATGTCATCTGCAGAGTTATAGTTTTGTTTCTTCATCACCTATTCTAATTCTTTCAATTTCTTTTTCTTTTATTGATAAAACTAACATTTCTAGTACAATATTAAATGAGTGGTGATAATGGGCATCCTTGCTTCAGCTGCTTATCCCCACTACATATATTGCTTGCTGATGGTTTTAGATAGATGCTACTTATCATTTCAAGAAAACTCCATTTATTCTATGCTCTCTATTGTTAATAGGAATGAGTATTGTATTTTCTCCATAGCTTTTTTCTGCACCTATTGAGATAATCATATGATTTCTGTTAATTTTGTTATTGATAAGGTCAATTATGCTGAGAATTTTCCTGATATTGAACCTTCCCTTCATTTCTGGAATAAATCCCACCTGGTCATAATATATGATTCTCATGTTAATTTGCGGTAATCTCTTCACCAATATTTATTGATTAGGGAAATTGGTCTATAATTTTCTTTCTCTGTTTGGGCTCTTCCAGGTTTAGATAGCAGCACCATATTTGTATCAAAGCAAGAATTTGGTAGGACTCCTTCACCTATTTTTCAAAATAGTTTATACAGTATTGGAATTAATTGTTCTTTAAATGTTTGATAGAATTCAATTGTGAACTCATCTGACCCTGGATATTTTTTCATAGGGAGTTAATTGATGGCTTGTTTAATTTCTTTTCCTGAAATAAGGTTATTTAAGTATTTAATTTTCTCTTCTGCTAATCTGGGCAATTTATATTTTTGAAGTATTCTTCAATTTCACTAAGATTATCAGACTTATTGGCAGACAGTTGGACAAAATAGCTATTAATTATGTTTTAATTTCTTCTTCATTGGTGGTGAATTCACCCTTATCATTTTTTGATACTGGTAATTTGGTTTTCTACTTTCTTTTTTTTTTAAATCACATTAACTAAGTGTATGTGTGTATATATATATATATATATATATATATATATATATATATATATATATATACACACACACACACACATATATATATTTCATAAAACCAACTCAGTTTTATTTATTAGTTCAATAGTTTTCTTTCAATTTTGTTAATCTCTCCTTTGATTTTCAGAATTTCTAATTTGTTATTTGCCTAGCAATTTTTAATTTGTTCATTTTCTAGCCTTTTTAGTTGCAAGTCCAATTCTTGATCACCTCTTTCTCTATTTTATTCACATGAGCATTTAGAGATATAAAATTTCCTCAGGGCAGCTAGGTGGCACAGTGGATAGAGTTCTGGCCTTGGAGTCAGGAGGACCTGAATTCAAATCTGGCCTCAGACACTTGTCACTTACTAGCTGTGTGACCCTGGGCAAGTCACTTAACTCTGATTGCCTCACCAAAAAAAAAATATACATATATATATATATATATATATATATATATATATTATATATATATATATATATATATATGTATGTATTACAAATAAATTATTTTTAAAAATCCCCTAAGAACTGTTTTGGCTACATCCCATAAGCTTTGGCATGTTGTCCCTTTATTGTCATTCTCTCAGATGAAGCTACCAATTCTTCATGTGATTTGTTGTTTGACTCATTCATTCTATTCTAATTGCTTCAATTTCTTTTTCTTCTCTTGTTGCTAAAGCTAACATTTCTAGTACAATATTAAATGAGTGGTGATAATGGGCATCCTTGCTTCACCCCTGATCTTATTGGAAATGATTCTAGCTTATCCCCATTTCATATAAGGCTTACTGATGGTTTTAGACAGATGCTACTTACCATTTTAAGGAAAACTCCATTTATTCCTATGTTCTCTAGTGTTAATAAGAATGGGTACTGAATTTTGCTAGAAGCTTTCTCAGCACCTATTGAGATAATCATATGATTTCTATTAATTATTTTATTACAAAATTACAAAATCAAAATATTGTAGTATTATGGTTTTTAATCCCTTCTGCTATCCACTTCTGTTTTGGAGGGTTCATTCCATTCACATTCACAGTTATGATTACTAACTGTGTGTTTCTCTCTATCCTATTCCCTTCACCCCATTTATGCTTTTCTCTCTCCTTTTTCCATTTCCCTCTGCCTCCCTTAATCTGTCCTCCCATCTATCACCTTTCCTCACTTTTCTTTCACCTTTCCCTTGCTACTTCTCCCCTCCCTTCTGCCCTTCCTTTTCATACACACCCTCCCTTTTCTTTCCCTTTTCTCCTCCTACTTCCTATAGGATAAGATAGAGTTGTGTATCTAAGTGAGTATGTACATATCCCTCTTTGAGCCAAATTCAATGAGAGTAAGGCCCAAAAAAATTTTCCTCCCTCCTTTCGTTCCCTCTACTGTAATAGGTCTTTTCACCTCTTTCTATGTTGTAATTTACCCCTTTCTGTCTCCTCTTTTCCTCTTCTCCCAGTACTATCCTTTTTTTACCCCTCAATTAATTTTTTTATTATCACATCAAAGTCAACTTATACCTACACCCTCTGTCTGAATATACCCCTGCTAGATGTGGTAATAAAGATACAGTTCTCAAGAGTTATAAGTATCATCTTCTCATGTTGGGATATAAACAGTTTAATCCTATTGAATAATGTGTTTTTTCTTTCTTTCTTTCTTTCCTGTTTACCTTTTTATGCCTCTCTTGAGTCTTGCATTTGAAGATAAAATTTTCTGTCGAGCTCTGTCTTTTCATCAGAAAAGTTTGGAAGTCCCCTGTCTTATTAAATGCCTATCTCCTCCCCTGAAAGATTATGCTCAGTTTTGCTGGACAGTTGATCTTTGGTTGTAATCCAAGCTCCTTTGCCTTACAGAATATTAAATTCCAAGCTATCTGATTCTTTAGTGTAGAAGCTGTTAGATCCTGTGTAAACCTGCTTGTGGTTCCATGATATATAAATTGTTTCTGTCTGGTTGATTGCAGTATTTTCTCCTTGATCTGATAATTCTAGAATTTGGCTACAATATTCCTTGGCATTTTCATTTTGGGATCTCTTTCAGGAGGTAATTAGTGGATTCTTTCAATGATTATTTTACTTTCTGGTTCTACGACATCAGGGCAGTTATCCCTAATAATTTCTTAAAATAAGCTGTTGAGCCTCTTCTTTTGGATTATGGCTTTCAGGTAGATCAATAATTCTTAAATTATCCTTTTATATCTATTTTTCCAGGTCAATTATTTTTCTGTTTATCTTTTCAAAAAAATTTTATTAAAATATTTTGATTTATTAACAATTACTTCCATAAGCTTTTGAGTTTTAAATTTTTCTCCCCCTACCTCTCTCCCTCCCTTTTTCCCCAAGACAGCGCACAATCTGATACATGCTTACATATACATTCCTATTAAAAATATTTTGACATTAGTGATGTTATAAGGAGGAATTAGAACCAATAGGAGGGAGGAACCATAAAAAAGAGGAAAGAAGAGAAAACAAAAGGAAAATAATAGCAGATACTATGCTTAAATCTACATTCAAACTCCATAGTTCTTCTTTAGATGTGGATAGCATTTTCCATCATGAGATGTCTTAGATCCTTGCATTGCTGAGAAGGGCTAAGTCTAGCCAAGTTAGTCATTGCACAATGTGGCTGTTATTGTGTACAACATTTTCCTGGTTGTGCTCACTTCACTCAGCATCAGTCCATACAAGTCTTTCTACGTGTTTCTGGTCTGCCTGCAAATCATTTCTTATAGCACAATAGTATTCTAATACTTTCATATACCATAACTTGTTCAGCCATTCCCTAATTGATGGGCATCCCTCAATTTCCAGTTCTTTTCATTGCAAAAAGAGCTGCTATAAATATTTTTTGTACATGTGAGTCCTTTTCCCATTTTTATGAGCTCTTTGGGATACAGCCCTAGAAGTGCTATTTCTGGGTCAAAGGGTATGCACATTTTTATAGCCCTTTTATAGCCCTTTGGACATAGTTCCAAATTGTTCTCCAAAATTGTTGGATCATACCAACAATGTGTTAGTGTTCCAATTTTCCCACATGTTCTCCGAAGTCAATTGGTTTTCCAATGAGGTATTTAACATTTTATTCTATTTTTTTTTCATTCTTTTGATTTTGTTTGACCTATTCTTGATGTCTTATAGAGGTATTAGCTTCCCCTTGCCCAATTCTAATTTTTAACAAATTGTTTTCTTCAATTTGCTTTTGTACCTCCTTTTCCATTAGTTCAATTCTGTTTTTTAAGGAGGTCTTTTCTTCAGTGGATTTTTGTACCACCTTTTCCATTCAGCCAATTGTATTTTTGAAGAGTTGTTTGCTTCAGTCAATTTTTGTCTTTCCTTTTCCAAGCTGTTGACTCTCTCTTGTATACCTCTTTCTTTTCACATTTTTTTTTCTTATTTGACTTTAAAATCCTTCTTGAGCTTTTCCAATAAGGCTTTTTGGGCTTGGGTCCAATTAATATTTTTATTTGAGGTTTCAGCTGTAGGTATGCTAACAATGTTGTCTTCTTCTGAATTTGTGTTTTGATCTTTCCTGTGACCATAATAATTCTCTATGGTCAGTATTTTTTTCTGCTTATTGCTTATGATGCTTGCCTATTTCCTGGCTTTTAAAGTTGAGCCCTCCTGCTGGAGCACAGGGCACTGTCCCAAGCTTCTTGTGTAGTGTGCCAGGGGTCTGGTCACTGGCTTTGTATGCTGGATCTTCAGGGGCTGGCAGCTGGAGGCTGTAGGGGTCTGGCATCTTACCTGTTGCTGAGCTGGGATCCCAGTGGTGGTGTCTGACTTGTGCTGAGGCTGAGTGGGGTTTTTCTGCATTTCCCCATGGCTGCAGTAAAACAGGGGGAGGTCTGGCTTCTGGAGGATGCCTGCCCCCTGGCCTGTGTCTGTGGGAAAGTAGGGGGAGGTTCACTGCTGTAGGACACCTGCCCTCTCTGGGCTTCATTGAAGCTTGGGGAGGTCCAGTCACTAGAGGATGCCTACTGGCCTGGGACTGCACTGAAACACTTAGAGGTCTGTTCCTAAAGGACTACTGCCCACCCAGGGCTCCAATGGAACCCAAGGAGGTCTGGCTGCTAGAGGATGTTTACCCACCTAGGGTGGTTGTACTGAATCACATGGAGGTCTACTGCTGGGGGATACCTGCCCATCCCAGTCTACATTGACCCATGTGGTGGTTCTCAGAGGTGGAGTCTGCCGGTTCTTCTAGCTATGCTAAGGCATGTTGGAGGTCCTGGTGTTAGCCTTTGCCTGCTCCACCACTCTGGTGCTCAGGATCTCAGGCTGGTTAGCTAAAGTGGGGTTTACTGCTGGCTAGCTGGGACACTTCTTACCCTGGAATGTGCTCCCCTTTTACCATAGTAACATGGACCTTTCTTGCTGATCTTCCAAATTTCCCAGCCTAAGACACAGTCCAACCCTGTATTTCTTCTGGCTGTACTGTTCCAGGATTTTTCCTGGGGTGCTATTTTCTCTTTTTTTTTTCTTTTTCTTCTTATCTTTTTTTTAGGTCAAGAGGGGAGAGTGATAGCAACTTATTGATTACTCTGTAATCTTGAATCCAGAAGAATATTGCTTATTTTCAAAAATCTTTTTTTTGGTAGTGATGCATTTATAAATCAAATATTAATATTAGTCTTGTTCCCTATATCTTTATTTTGGATAGGTACGATCTTTCCTACCACAGGACTTTATGTTGCACATTATAAATATCTCATCTTGATCTCTAATTTCTATCCCTTGTGTTTCCTTATAGATATTTTAATGTCACAGAATCATATGACCTCAAAGTTTGAAAGGAGCTCAAAGACTGCAGCCCAAACTATATTTTAAGAGGAATATTTTTTCCCCAATTTTGACCAGTTGCCATCCATTTATTGCCTAAGGATTTCTAAAGAAGAGGAATCTATTACTGTCTGAGGCATCACATTTTCCTCTTTGATACTTCTAATTGTGAAGTTTATTTATTTTGGGGGGAGTGGTTTATGTTGATTTTAAATCTACTTCCCTTAAATTACCATTCATTTCTTATTCATACCCTCTGAATCCAAGAACAAATCTATCCCTTCTCACATAACATTTCTGCACTTACTTCAAGTCAGCTGTCACATCCTGTCTAGATTAAACACTTCCAGTTCTTTCAATGGTCGTATGGATTCAAGTCTATTAACCACCGTGGTCTTCCGCTTTTGGCTAAATATGTATAATTCTTTTGTCATGGTCTACAGTCTCTTTACTATCAACGTACTTTCTAAAATATGAAGTCCTAACTGAGCATAATAATTTCTTTGTGGGCTTACTAAGGCAAAATACAGTGGGATTATAATCCTTCAATGTTTTCATTCTTCAATCTGTAGTTTTTTTAAAATTTTATAACTATGATGACATAATGTATTTTATGACATTACTAAATTTCCTTTATATGTTTTTAAACAGCAGTCTTTATTCTTCCAAGAGCACTGGATTTAGAATTCAAGGTCCTGGGCTTGAATCCAGTTTCTATCACTTATGTCCTGAATGATCTTGGGCTAGTCACTTTCCCTCTGTTTTACTAATTTCTCAGTCTGTTAAAATTAGGTTACTGGATTAAATGAGCTCTAAGTTTTTTCTAGCTCTTCATATTATCTAAATTCCTTGATCTACATCACCACTTCTTTTTCATAGATTGTAATTTTCTATTAAAAAAGTATTTTAAGTTAAGCATCGCCTTTTTATAATTCAATTCAAAATCACCTTTTAAATGCTATGTTCCAGTACAAAAGCTGTAACTACTACCATTTTGTGCATGAAATGAGTTTCACAAAATGTCCCCACAGCAAATATGAAAAACATTCGTACATTAGCTTTGAAATGAATTCATTTCAGGGATGTGGGAGACTGGAAAAGAGGGAAAGAAACAGTAACCCTGACTCACAAGGAGACTGTGTTTCTTTGACTAGGGCAGGAAGGTTGATAGCTTATCTGTGTTCAGTGTGGTATCTGGGGAAAGGAAATAGATGTATTATTTCTGGTTTCAACTTCTTATTCTTGCTATGTGCTAAGCTTAATCATTAAGATGTGGAAGAAACTTGCATTGTTTTAGTGCCCCCTGAATGTCAGAATCCTTGGGAAAACTCCAGTCAACCCAGCTTTGCTATGGTTCTGCAAAACATTGCATGAGGCACTGGGATAAAAAGACAGAAACAAAACAAAACAAAACAAAACAAAGAAAACAAAATCATTCCAGTTCTCAAGACATTTTCACTTTTTTGGAGTGGGTGATACCAAATCTATTGGACTTGGAGTCAAGAAAACTGAGTAAGAATCATATCTTAGACACTCATTAGCTGCTGCAGTTAGATTTAGAGCCCTAGTTTCCTCATCTCTATAATGGAGATGATGATGTTTGGAATACATAACCTAAGGTTCCGTTATTGGAAAAGCATTTTGCATGCCTTAAGTCATCATGAAACATGGGTTATTATTTTCATAATCATAACAACTATTATTGTACATCACCTATATCCTCATTCTTTCCTCTTGTTTCTATAAGTTTTGAAAGTCATTGGTTTTTCCTCCAGCTTTTCTGGAGTATTCTCTCTTTTAAAAACAAATCAAGTATTCATTACCTTTCTTTTGTTATTTCTAGGATGATGCCTTTTTATTAACATTATAATTAGACTTAGTCTATGTATGTCAGTCCCTTTTTCATATTTACACTTCTGTTTTTCAAAATTGACATTATTTTCTTGATTTTTATCAACAGAGCAATAGGTTAAATGCACAGTAAAGGGCAACATGGGCAATGCTGCTTCATTCCCTTGGTACTGTAATTCTTAATTCTTTTCTTCAACTACCTTATAAGTCCAGGGATGCTGGTCCTATTGGTTCATAATGATCTCATCAGTTTCCATAGCTTAATAGATAGATATTTTCATTCTTTTTAAGAGAAAACATGGCTTATTTGACTAAGATCTTTTTAGTGATATAATATTAGATAAAGCCTTCCTGTCTCCTTCCTATAGTATATTATTTATTGTACTTTTACTACAATCAACTATTTTTCTACTCTTCATAACTTGTTTTTGTGCCTTTGATCCTTGAAAACTTTTTCCAAACCTTTGTTGTAGGATTCCCATAAACATCATGTGTAAGGATTTTTCTACTCAGATTCTTATATCTTCCCTCCCTTCTTTTAAGAATTCAAAGTACTCAGTTATACCGTGCTAGTCATTTTACTGTTCCCTAGGCTACTGCAAATTTCAATCCAAGGTTTGCTCCAAAATCCTCTCATGTTTTGGCATGCATGGTCATGTTTTCTCCTCTGTAAAATAGGGGAAATAATAGCACCTACTTGACAATATTTTTGTGAGGATCAAGTCAGATAACCTGGACAGTGGTTTGCAAACTTTAAAGGAGGTAAATATAATATCCTCTGATAAAAATTATCCTGTTTTAAGCTTTGGAGAAAATATAATGACCCCTGGCACATAGTGAGCACTATATAAATGTTGCTATTATTGCCATCATCATCATCATCATCATCATCATCATCATCATCATCATCATCATCACCATCAAGGTCTACTTTGCTTCCTTTTTTCCCCTTGACTTCTCTTCCAGCTCTTCAGCTTTAGGGTGTTTGTTTTAGATGAAAAATTTTGAAATCAGTCATAATTGCTCCTAACCCTTAGTAGGAAACATTCCTAATACATACACTGAAGTTGGGTTCTCCACCTAAGTTTACATTTATATCTCTCTACTTAACCACTGACCTCTTTACAGTGAGAAAAAAAAATCAATTTAATGGGAAGGTTTCCTTAACAAACCTTTTGATTATATTATAGCATCTTGGAAAAGACAGGCATTGAGAAGTTTCACAAGTTGGGGAAAGAACCTACATGTTTTTTGGACTTGTCTCAGCCTGTATCCTGCCCTACATAATACTTTTCCAGCCAAGGACTTTCCTTGATATCTCCCCTCTCTCGCTACATCTCAATACTGCCTTTGCTCCACCCTTATTCTGACCTCTTGAGTCCCAATGCTTAAAATCTTGTCTTTCTCAAATTGTGAGACAGCTTCTTCATTTTACACAAAGTGCTTAGGGCACAGTTTCTCACACTGTGATTTTGAATAGTTCAAGGAGATACATGGGTCCTATTCAAACTCAGTATGGATTGCATGATTCAATCAAAAGAAATATTTGAACCTAGTCAAGGTAGCAGAGGTAAAGAGAATAAATCTTAGCTATTATTAATATCATTAAGAATATAATTATTTATCCTAGTTGGAGTGGTGTATAGAGTGCTGAACCTGAAGTCAGGAAGACCTGTGGTCAAATCTGGCCTCAAACACTTACAACCTCCATCTGTCTCAGTTTCCTCATCTGAAAAATGACAATAAAAATAACACTTACCAGTCAGGGTTGTTGTGAGGATCAAATGAGATAATAATTGTAAAGTGCTCAACACACTGAGTGACAAACAGTGAGTGCTATATAAATGTTAATTAACAACAATGAAAACAATAGACAATGTAGCCTTCAGTGTCAATAGTGTTATCCCAGTGATAGTATAATTATTTTTTATTCAAAATGTTTGTGCTCTTTTCCTCTTTTGTTTGATATCCTATTAGCCCCTGTTCTTTTTGCTCTCTTTGTAGCCTTTTCTTGCTTCTCAAACAGTTCCATATAATCTACTAAATTATTGATACTTCTTCTCTCTTTCTCCATTTTTTTCCCTCAAATTTTACCATCATACTTCTTTTTCTTCTTCATAGATAATCTAATATTTCTGCTTTATTATTTCCAAATACACACACACATATAGACATATATGTGCATACATGTGTAAACTTATATACCATCTATATATTATTTCAATATTATGCATATGTTATTATTAAAAATAAAGTTTTGTTTTTCTAATTTTACATTGAACTTTATCAAATTTTTTTTCTTTCATTTTCCCATTTATTTGAAGTTTCATCTTTATTTTTTTGGGTAGGTTTCAATCCATTAATTCCTGGCAGATGTAAACACATAAATATTGTCTCTTTCTGCCCTTGAGTTACTGCTTCCCTTGAAAGTTTACTCTTCATCCTTTTGTGAAATAAAAAAATGTCCCACAAATCTCTAGAAACCTAAAAAATGAAGGTCTTGCATTCTGTGAACTATTTTATTTAATATTTTTGTTTATCTTGCCACATGC
The DNA here is from genome assembly GCF_003287225.1 of Phascolarctos cinereus. Lineage (NCBI taxonomy): Eukaryota > Metazoa > Chordata > Mammalia > Diprotodontia > Phascolarctidae > Phascolarctos > Phascolarctos cinereus. The sequence continues at coordinate 98,420,586 of NW_027556402.1, read as the reverse complement.
TGCAATAAAATTCATCATATTTTGAAGGTTCATTTCAGTCTTTGTCATTGCATTGGCAGAATACGAGGTATTTCAACTTTTATAATTTTCATTGTGTCTCTACAAACCTCTACATATAAACATATATATATATAGAGAGAGAGACCACTTCCCTTTTTGGAATGCATACTTCTAAGAATGTTCATTAAAATAATATTTCAATGTTTCATCCTTGCTTAATGGTAACCTAAGGTTCTCAAAGACCGTTCATGAGGAACACAACACAGCAGATCAAGTTGGAAAGTCTTCTTTTATGGGCTAGGCAATTACAATTCAAGGGTCAACTTAGGTAAGTTCACAAAGACTCATCAATAGTCTGGCCACTGGGTAAATCACTTTTTCAGCCATATCAATTAATGATTAATGTATGGGGTTGTGTTCTTTCTCAGAGGAAGGAGTACTTACACAGATGAAATAATGGATCTTTGAAGTATTTGGACCAATTTCATCATATTGTCTATTTAAATGCTATGTAAATGCATCATTGGAATTTATCCTGAGTTCTCAAAGGTGACGCCACCAGATCTGGATGGTTCTGTATCTTTTTCATCCAAAGCTGAATCTCACTCTCACAAAGTGGCTCATTACTAGAAGGTTGGCTTCCAGCCAATGGATTGTTTTGTCCATGACAAATCAGGAAGACTATAGGTTAGGGTTGAGGAAGCCTTTATACTACATTTGGGAGAGTAATAGCCCTATGGATGAAAGTAATGATGCCTGAAATAATTAACTATTGAAGCAATTGTATCTCACTTCCTATATGCAATGCTATATTCTTGTAAACTATATAAATGCGTAGGTCAATTTTTGGTTACTTCATACTCCTCTGTCCACTATTTCATGCTTGGAGAGAATTAATACATCTCTTTCTCCTTAGGCTACAATGGGGAATCATGCTTAAGTACTTCCTGAAATCTTGTCTCCCTTTCCTTTTACATCTTCTCCACAATTTGACTTATTTCTTTTGGCATTTTGAAACTTTTATTTCTAATGATGGTGACAAATATATCCCTTAGTCTTGTATAATATTAGTTAATGATAATACTTTTTTTCTTTTCATTCTTCATCTTCATCATCATTACCTTCTCCTCCTCTTCCTCCTCCTCCTCCTCCTCTTCTTCTTCTTCTTCTTCTTCTTCTTCTTCTTCTTCTTCTTCTTCTTCTTCTTCAATAAAACAGCTCCCATACTCTGTGAAGATTTTTTATTTTGGACTCTCACCTTATTAGATCTTCTACCTTCTCTATTCCTCTGCTCTTCCTGTAGCCTTATAAAAGGTAGCATAGATAAATCAGGATTATATGGTTTTTTTCTTCCCATTTTTTTCTCATTCTTCTTTGGTTCCTCATTTCTACTTCCTTGTCTAACTCATTTTTCAGCTTCTTCTTCTTATTTCCCATTTAACATTCCTTTTCAGAACTGACAGTCACCACGTGTTGGGGCCTAAGCCATAACTCTGTACATCCAATTATTTACTTCTCTCCTTTCCCTTGACACTGGCCTTCTTTCTCCAACTGGCCTTTATGATTTAGACTCAAACCAGGCTCCAACTATCATTAGCCTCAATGTGTCATTCCACATGAATTTATGAAGGCTCTTCTATGAGCCAAGAGTATTAAGTGCTGGAAATAAAAATTAAGGTAAAAGACAGTCTCTTCTCTCAAGAAGCTCATAGAGTTATAGAGAAGACAACATGAAAATAACTATGTACGAACAAGCTATTTAAAGGATCAGTTGGAGGTAAGGTACTAGCAATTAAGAGAGATTTAAAAAAAGTTTCTTATGGAAGGCTGGATTTTATCTAAGACTTACAGGAAGTCAAGGATGCTAAGAAGAAAAAAATAATATTGGAAGAGAATGCCAGATGTGGGGGATAGCCAGAGGAAATGCATTTGGGACATGGATCTTCACCATTTCTTGCTCATTTCCTTTTTGTTTCTCTCTTTCTCAGTTCCTGAAACCTCTGTCTTCTTCCTTCTGGAATGTGCCAGTCACATGGGAAAGTCATTTGTTCCTTACACCAATTCTGCAAATTAAGGGCTATTTGCTCCATTTGCTTGATGAGTCAACCAAAGCTAAATGACTTTCCTGATTTCACAAATGGAGTTGATAGTAGAGGCTGTTGCCTTCTAATCTAGAGCTTCTTCCTCTGTCAAGACTTTAGACCACAAAATATGTTCAATATGATTGTATATGTATAGCCTATATCAGATTGCATGCTGTCTTGGGGAGGGGGAAGGAGATGGAGTGGGAAAATTTAGAACTCAAAATCTTATAAAAGTGAATGTTGAAAACTAAAAGTAAATAAAAAAAATGAATGGATAAATAAAGATTTTAGACCACAACATCATGCCTAATAACAGATATAGGGATGTTGAAATTACATTGTAGTTATAAATATGTCTAGGTTTGGCATTGAAAGACGTTTGAAGACACATACTTCAGACTGACATGCTCATTGAGTTCATTTCCTGTTTCCTTGTTCCTGGGACTAAAGCTAAATATCCTCTCTTTCTTTTATGGCAATAATAAAACCTAAAACTTCAGATCATTTTAAAGTTAGTAAATCATTTTGTGGAAATTATTTTATTTTATTTTCATAACAGTCCTATGAAGAAGAGACTCATTAGCCTCATTTTACAACAGAGGCAACTGAGGCTAAGAAGAATGACATGACTTGCCCAGTATCTAATAGTGTCCAAAAAAAAAGGTGCAGAAATGGTATGAAAATTCCTGTCTTGGGGCAGCTAGGTGGTGCAGTGGATAGAGCACTGGCCCTGAAGTCAGGAGGACCTGAGTTCAAATCCGGCCTCAGACTAAACACTTGACACTTACTAGCTATGTGACCCTGGACAAGTCACTTAACCCCAGTTGCCTAAAAATAATAATAAAAAAGAAAACTCCTGTCTTTCTAATGCCTAGTACAGTGATCTATGCAATAAAACACATTACTTTTATCAATAAGTGCTCAATTCATTCTATTAACCTGACAGACATGTAGAGCTCCTCTGTGTTAGTAACAATATTATTCAGATTTTACTATGACCATTGTTTTCCTGATGCAGCTTCTTTCTTCAACCCACAACACAGGGAGGCTTTACCTCAAAGGAAAGAAAGCTGTCCCTGGGACTTAACTGGTATACTTGATCAGGCCTGGATATTCAAAGGAAGCTTCCTTCCCTCTCCCTCCTCCCCTGCCACCTCCACCTTCCCCCATGTCCGTTCCTTACCAACATAGGGTAGGTCTAAGACAAAGCAGCCTCTGGGACTTGATTTGTCTGGCTTCTTTGATGCAGCTTCCTGGTCATCCAAGGGCATAAAATGTCCCAGCCTCAAGGAGACTGTGATCCTCAGACTTCATGAATTTCTGAAGCCCTCCTGAGTTATTTGCTGTTGATTAGTCATTCAGTCACATCTGACTCTTTGAGACCCCATGCACTATAGTCTGCTAATACTGTCTATAAGGTTTTCTTGGCAAAACTACTGGAGGGTTTGCCATTTCCTTCTCCAGGGGATTAAGACAAACAGAGGTTAAGTGACTTGCCCAGGTCACACAGAGAGTATCTGAAGCTGGATTTGAACTCAGGTCTTCCTGAACCCAGGTTGAGCACTCTATTCACTAAATTACCTAGTTGCCCAGTAGTAGTACCCTGATCTAATGATCAGAAAAATTTCCTTATAGAGAAAAAGGTGGACTGAATCCAGATAATCTAAGTGTCACTATATCTTTACCGAGATTCCTTGCTGTGTTGGGGCAAAGTAAACATTCTTATGTTACATGTTCAATGACTTGTGAGGGACTTATGTTGTCCCAATATGGAAAATGAACTAAGGAAATATTAGTGTTAGATTTGTGTCTGTGACAGAGATCTATCTCCCTCACTCCCACCCCCACCCAGTTAGAGAGATACTATTCTCTCTCTTAGGCTACTGTTTTGAAAGGGGATTTTAGATGAAATATAAGAAAACAATTTCTCCTTGAAAATAATCTAACAGAATGAGCAAAAAGGAAGGAAAAGAAAGCTCAGAAAATCTAACATTAAAAGCCCAATCACACCAGGTGGGTCCATCAGTTTAATCAATATCATTTGCTGAGCACTTGTGCTGTGAGGTATTTAGGCACTCTTCTAGGTATTGTGTCAGAATTACAGCTCCATGTAGCAACATTAAATTACATAGATCATCATGGATGTAGCACTGGGATCATGCAAATCAGTGAAAGTCATATAGCAATTCACAAACTGAGAAGTCATTTCAGAGCTTTCCCACTGAGTTTGATCCATTTTTCATCCTTTGATGTAATTGTAATTATTTCCCATTTTGTCATCATTTGTTTGTCAGAGATCTTTAGTGTTTTGAAGTCATCATCAGATGTTAGGTCCTATGGGAGGTTGTTTCACTGACTAAGCAGTCAATGTGAGATTTAATTACCATACAGAAACATGGGCAACATTAAGGAAAATGGTTGTAATCTGTTTTGGAGTGGGATTAGTCAGGATGTTGATCTTCTTGCAAATCAGTGCAATTTATGGAATAATCAGAGTATTAAAATCTATACTTTCTCTAGAAAAATATACAGTGTCTCTTAGAACATTATTCATATTTCATGAAACCAAATTATGACCTATCACGATTAACTATGCCCCCCCTTTTTAAGCTAAACCCATTTACCAGGCTTTGCAGTCAACATTCACCACAGAGTCACAACTCACTGTTAGATTCTCACATGTAGATACTGCTCTGATTTATGATACAGATAGATGAGGAAAGTCAGAAGGAGCCAGACAACTCCACTTAAAGAAACAGCTAAGTAAACTATTGGAAACGTATTACAGACAAGACTGGCATTAACTTATGCCAAAAGAAATCCCTTCTAAAATTGCCTGTTCCAGGCACTGTCAGTCTAATGTCCTTCACTACTTAATCCCATCTATTCTGTTTATCACATGGCCTTCTATTGGAGAAGGCTTGTGTGTAACAATCATGTAAAGACTATTCCCTTCACTTTTGCCAACACTAAGTGGAAATTGATACAATCATACAAGTTTCTTAAAAAAGATAAAAAAATAGAAAAAAGTATTGTGAGTTCCAACAGCTCTATTTAATTAAACAAGAATTAAGTAAGCATTGACAAGGTACTTAGCATTATGGTAGGCACTGGGGCTACAAAGACAAAACCAAAATAATCCTTGCTCTCAGGGAGATTACACTCTATGGAAGGGATTAATGAATAATATACACATAAAAATTTAAATACACAATGTGCTACAAAATAATAGGCTGTGATCTCATCAACACAGGAAACTCCCTGTATGAGAACTATCCTCTCTGTTACAGATTAACAACTCCTCTGTATAAGAGAATTACCTAGGATACTAAAAGGGTAAGTGACTTGTCCTGGGTCACACAAGACAGTATGGGGTAGAAGAAACACTTGAATCCAGATCTTCCTGATTCCAAGGAGTAGCCCCACATCCATTGAATCTTTCTGCCTCTTGAAAGCAATAAAGCAGATATATCCATATTCCATTCATATATTTATTGCACAAATATTTACTGAGCAGCTATTCTGTATAAGTCTAAGTTAAAAACTAGAGGAAACACTTTGCTAGTACAAAAAATATTTGGAACTCAAAACCATTATCATCTTAATTTAATATATGACTTGTCATTCTTCCTCATCCCCTCCACCCCTGCTGCCAAATGCTCCAGAACATATTGGAATAACATCTTCATGTAACAAGTGAAAATAGTAAATGCCTTGAAGTTCCCATTATTCACTTTACATTATTTTTCAAATTTAACAAAAGTTGAACTCCATTCACAGAATAGTCTAGGAAAGTTCCCAGGATGCCAGGCTTTAAGGAAGATTTTTCAAGGATTACTTCCTTCCCATTTACTAAGAAGTACAGACTTCCAACTGATTGCTGCTGATTGCCCTCTGAGACAGAGTGGATTTAATACCAGTCTGAAGGGTCAATGGATAATGCTTAGCACTTGGTGGTGAAGTCTATGGCAGAGTCAAGCAGAGGCATCATCTGTGCAGCCAGGCAAAATTTAAAAGTCAGGTTTTGTGTATAGTTACACATTAAATCTTTAAAATATTCACCATATAATCCTATCACTTATCACAAAGTGAATACCTGCAAATGATAGAAAGTGAAATTTTATGACATTAAAAATAAGCGTATATTTATTAAAAGTGTTCTTTCTTGCTCCATTCTGCATATTGTTTGTAAGCTAGCTATCTAATTAACACTAAGATTTGGGTCTGGTCTGGGCTATGCATTGATGGAATCTATCCTCTATCTATTTCTCTGTCTACAGATAGAGATTGATAAAGATAACTGTATTTCAATATAATTGGTTTCCTTCCCAATCCTATATATTTTCTTGTATAAATTTAAAATACTCTGAGAAGGACATCAAGAACCTGAAAGAAAAACTTTAAAAGCAACCAAACAAATAAACAAACCCAACCTATTTGGTTTACATAATATCAGATATTAGGATACAAGTATAATCTTAAAGATACAACTGTACTTATTATATTTTCATATAGGGGTAGGGACTAGAACTCTGATTTCAGTGGTATAAGGAACTCCCTGATGAGAAATGTCCCTGTTTTAATGCAGGTCAGGACCTTCTCCCCAACCTTGTTTTAAAGATCTGCCTAAATGAGTCCTCAGATGCTAAACGACTTTCCCCCAGTTACATAGGCAACAAGTGTCATAGACCAGACTTGAATTCAAATCTTCTCAAGGTTAGTTCTTTACCGACTATACTATCCTGCCTCTTTCAAAAAAGTTCCTCCCCCCAAAAAAATGTCTTTTGTTAGGCATGTCACATTTCAGTGACCATGAATGATTTTTCTCTGTGTATCTTTTGCACTTAATCTATCTGAAAATGATTTTGCCTGCACCTCCCCCCAAAAAAGAAAAAGAAGGGATTAAAAAACAGTAAATCATTGCAAAAAGCAAAGCATAATAGAAGCATTTTTTTAAGGCATGGAATTTGCCCTTGACAGTTTCATTCTAGAGAGGGGAAACAGCATTAACTTCTACCACCTAGAGGGAGATTGCCAGAGAAGACCATGCTTATCAGTCAGGAGAAAAGAGTAATATTTGATTATCTTGAAAAAATATTTTGACTGTAATCTCATTAGAGTGAATTATGTATTCATATGCTCTCAGTAAGAAACTGTACTTTAATATTTGCAAGGGAAGGAGTACAACTAATTTGTGCTTTCACTCATCTGGGATAAAGATTTGATAATATTTGTTTGGAGAGTGTTGTGTCCATTTTATGAAATAGTATTTTGAAGAATCTCCTATTATAACATGCTTTTTTGTAGGAACAGGATGGTGATAGATCGCTATTACCCTTTTTATAGCAGTGCCTTGTCATTTGTTTTCCTTTTTATTATTTTGAAATGCATGTAAGGTAAATTTTAGCTTTTCCCCGATCTGTTTTATTCCATTTTTCATTAAAGAAATCAATTTTGGAATTTTACAGAGTTGGAAAAGAAAACAAAAATGGGATGAAGTTAGATCAGTGGAAAATGTACTGCTCTCTATTTTGGGGAAGCCAAAACTCTCTTTGGAAACAAGAGAAAGGGTTACCCTTTCTTTGTGTCACAGACAACTTTGGCAAGCTGTTGAAGCCTACAGCCCCTTTCTCTGAATAATATTCTTAAATTCATAAAAGAAAATACATAAGATTACAAAGAAAATCAGTCATACTAAAACAGAATTATCAAAGTGTTACTTAAAAAAAACATGGAACCCAGGTTATGGATCCCTCTTCAAGACCCAGCTGTATCATTATCTGTGTAATCTCAAGTAAGTCATGACACTTCTCTGGGCCTCAGTTTCCTCATCTACAAAATGTATCTGTTGGATTAGATAAGCACAAAATTATCTAAATTCTCTGATTTTAAAATCATGATTCTATATCTTGAATATACATTTTTATACTTGAAACTAGCTAATAAGTAAGAATGGATTCAATTAGTTTTGTTAATTTGTGCTAATTTATTCTTTATTATTGTTAAAATATAAGTAATTATATTAATATTATTAGCTCATATTTCTATATGGCTTTGTAATTTACATAAGCCGGAATATATGCAAAAGGAAAATTTCAGATAGATTTGTTGTTCTATTAGCCATAAATTATTCACTTTGAAGTAACATCAGTTCCAGTTTAGAGTATTAGCAAATAACAAAAAGTTGCCTTTTATCTAAGAAATTCTTTACCAGAAATGTACTAGTTTTCCTTGAGGAGAAGACTGCTGTCTTGCTAGGTATATTCTGATACAGATTAACTTTTTTTAGGGATAAAAGGAACCATTTATTTCAGCCTTTTTACACTTGCAATCTTATATGTGACAAATAACCTAGATGATGTAATAGCCAGGGTGTTGGATTTACAGTTAGGAAGATGAGTTCAAATACAGACTCAGATGCTGACTAGATGCGTGACCCTGGACAAGTTACTTAACCTCATCCTGCCTCAGTTTATCATCTCTAAAATGGAGATAATAATGGTTCCTGTCTCATAGGATTGCTGTTAGGATCACATCAGTTAAGGTATGTAAACTGCCTGGCAAACCTAAAAGCTAGCTATTATATAATAACTTCATCATAATACAGAGATGGATTAATGGATAGAATAAACATTGGAGTCAAGAAATACTGGGTTTGAGTTCTACTTTTGACACAAACTTGTGTAACCCTGGACTACTTAACCTCTCAGTTGTTGCAGGCAACTCACAAAAGATTACAAACTGTGGAGGAGTTTCTAATCAGCAAATTTCCCTAAGAAAGCTCCCTACAGGAATTTAATCCTAGGCCTGGTCCAAAACAAACATATAAAAATATTCGTTTATTTTAAAGGTGGTATATTTTAGAGGTGGTATAGACTCATCTAGCTCAATCCCCCTCCTTTTACAAAATGAAGAAACTGTGGATGAAGAGAACTGAAATCTCCTCATATGTAGTAGCTATGTCAGGCCCCAAGCTTCTCTTCATCCATTGCTTACAGATGCACACTCTCAGAGTTGTAAGGTTGTCAGAGGAACAATGGTCTCCTCTGCAACATAATTGATAAGTGGACACTCAGCTATTGTTTGAAAGCCTTGAGTAAGGGCTATTTCCTAAGGCAAACAATCCACCTTTTGTATAACCCTGAAGGTTAGGACATTACTCTGTGCCACCAACCAAAATCTGCCTCTCTGCACCTTCTCCATTTTAATCATAATTCTGCCTTCTGGCCCCAAGGAGAAGTAGTCTAATTCCCCTTAAAAATTAGAATACAGCTGTCATTCCCTTTTCCTAAGTTTCCTCTTCTTCAGACCAAACACTCCCGGTTCCATCACTCCTTCATCCAATTTTCCTGAAGCATGAACTTGAGGCCCTTCAACAATGTGGCTGGGCTGCCTTCTTTTGTATGCTTACCATCTTGGCAGTATTTAAAATGTGGTCCTCGGAATGGAATGTTATACTCTAGATGTGGTCTGAACAGGGCAGATATGTTCTTTTTATTGCACTTCAAAGAGAAAGAAGTGGTTGAGAGGACCTGGTGTAAGAGAGAAGTAAGTTTTACTTCTGTCATTGACACTTATTAGCTTTATGGTCTAAGATAATCAATCAACAAATATTCATTGACTACTTATAGAGGCACCTTCTCTTCATCACTTTTCTTCATGTCCTACCCAATCCTAGCCACCTATTAAACTGATCAGACAGGAAGAGCACATGATTGCCCATAGTAGTTGGATGAACTAGGAGTTACCAACTATGATCCTTTTGGTTAGATGGAGGGCCACCAAGCCATCTGATATTTCCTGACATGGCACCTAAGGTCCTTTGAGTTTTACCATGTTTTGCTATTTCATACTCCAGGTCCCCATGATGTGCCATTGAACCTTAAGAATTGCTAAACCTTGCCACTTGTACAACTCTGTTCAACTCTGGGAGTTTCCACCTATCCTGTTTCTGAACTCTCTTATGTGTGTTTTAGCCCTAGTTAGAATGTGAGCTCCTTGTGAATTGGGACTGTCTCATTTTTTCTCTTTGTATCCCTGGTATTAGTATAATGCTTAGCTCATTGTAAGCACTTAACAAATACTTTTCATTCTGTTCCAATTATTCTTTCATTGACTCATTCATCCATTTATAAATCCATCTACTATGTTCAGGCATTGTATTAAGCAGTGGGCATGTTTCCTCATCCACAAAATGAGGGGTCTGGGGTTGCATGACCTTTTTAAAAAATTAATTAATTTATTTTTAATTTTCAACCTTCACTTTCATTTATTAAATATATATATATATATATACATATATATATATGTGTGTGTGTGTGTGTGTATATATATATATATATATGGCAATTGAGGTTAAGTGATTTGCCCAGGGTCACACAGTTAGTAAGTGTCAAGTGTCTGGTCTGCAGCTGAATTTGAACTCAGGTCTTCCTGACTCCAGGCCTGGTGCTCTATCTACTGTGCCCCCTAGCTGCCCCCACTTCCATAAGATTTTAAGTTCCAAATTTTCTCCCCATATCTCCCCTCCTCCCACCCCAAGATAGCATGCAATTTGATATAGGCTCTACATATACATGCATATTGAACTTATTTTCACATTAGTCATGTTGTAAAGAAGACTTAGAACCAATGGGGGAAACCACAAGAAAGAGGAAACAAAAGAGAGGGAGACAGAGAGAGAAAAAGAGAGAGAGAGTAAAAAAGAGAGAGAGCAACTAATATATTTTGATCTGCATTCAGGCTCCATAGCTCTTTTTCTGGATATGGACAGCATTTTCCATCATGAGTCCTTTGGAATCCTTGCATTACTAAGAAGGGATGAGTCTATCAAAGTTAGTCATCACATATTGTGTCCATTACTGTGTGCAATGTTCTCCTGATTCTGTTCTCTCCTCTCAGTGTCAGTTCATATAAGTCTTTTCAGGTTTTCCTAAAGTCTCCCTGCTCATCATTTCTCATGGAACAATAGTATTCCATTACATTCATATACCACAACTTGTTCAGCCACTGCTCAACTGATGGACATCTGCTCAATTTCCAACTCTTTGCCACCACAAAAATTGCTGCTATAAATAATTTTTGTGCATGTGGGTCCTTTTCCAATTTGTATGATCTCTTTGGGATACAGAGCGAGAAGTGGTATTGCTAGGTCAAAGGGTATGCACACTGAATGACATCGTGAAGCATCTTTTAAGATCCATGTACTAGCTACTACAGTTTCCAAGAATAAGATATTGTTCCTTTCCTTGAAGAGTATGTAACCAAGTTTTACTCTTAAATAAAATTTGACATGGCTTTTCAAAGCACCATGCTGGTGATTTGGGTAGTCATTTACCCCAAAGATTAATGTTTCAGTATGTTTCATTTAATTTTAATGGTATCATAAATTTGGAACTGGAAGAGATCAGAGATCATTTTAGCTAACTCTATACATGTTTTTGATAAGAAATTAGTAGTTTAGCACAAATTGTCGAGCTCATGGTCACACGAGTAATAGATGCTAAAGCCCAGAAACAAATTCAGGTATTCTGACTGTCAGCTTAAGTTTCATTATTCTATGCCATGCTATACCATTGTATGTCACAGCTCAGGGTAAGCTTCATGAAAACTTTCTTCTATGTCAATTCAAAGAGTGGCTTATGTGCCCTTTGGATGCCCCTTAAACTTTTTCATCTCTTTATTTCTCCATGGATAAAATGGTGATTTTCAGTCATGTATTCTATCACAGCAGCTTTTGTAAATAAGTAAAGTAATAAGACAGGTCCAGCCCTGTGAGGAGCTAATAATTTGTACATGATGTTGTGTAAGCTGTGTCAGGTAGAGCTGACACCTTATCATAGATATACCTCATTATGCTATATATCCAGGGTTATTGAATTGGTCTTTCAAATTGGTCCAGTGCCATTTGTCTTGGAAGGAAGACTGGGTTATATCATCTAGTACCTGAAAGAGGAGGGAGCATTTGTGTCATGGAGAGAGAGTATTTAGGAAGAATTTCAATAAATAATTATATCAGGACATGGGCTATATAGGAGGCAACTAAAGAATGGAAAGGAAACAGCTAGGTTCAACTAGCATAAGGTGGTTTTCTAAGTGCCTGTAGCACAGCAATATAAAGTATAAGCATTAGGACTGAAAAGGAAGGACTGAAGAAGCTAGCACATCCTTTTTATTTCCAACCATATTTCCAACCATCCAATCATTCCAACCTTAAGGAATGGTTCAGACTCCCCCGCATTATTGAATGCATTGAGGCAGCTGGAGGGTGAAATGCATCTTGTGAACAATCCTTTGCTTCAGTTACCTGTTAAGTATGGCTGCAGCTGCCTAAGCCAGCTGTCCAATGGTAGCCTGATTGCCAGGGTACAGCCGGAAGGGGTAGAAAGATGCCAAACAGGAAGAAACACAAGAGTAATAACATCTTCAAAAATCAATTAGCCATTCCATCAACTAGTAGAACCATCATCCTCAAGTTTTTTGAGGGAAAAATGATAACCGGATCTTCTCTGAATGATAGTATTTCCTTTTTCATTTGATTTATTTTTATTCCCTCCCTTATTCCCTTGTTGCTTCTTGTCTATCTTTCTCAAACCATTCTCTCTCTCTCTCTTTCTCTCTCTCTCTCTCTCTCTCTCTCTCTCTCTCTCTCTCTCTCTCTCTCTCTCTCACTTCCTCACTATTTTCTCTCCCTTGTAACCCTGCCCCCAAACTTCCAGTATATTAGCTTTAAGTCTATCCTATGTTGGTTTTCTGAGACTGTCTTTAAAAAAAAAAAGTAATTTTCCCTTTACACAGCTCAGTGAACCACCATGAATTGGTCAATGACTAATTCCATTTTTATTTTATTTATCATTTAGTCTGCAATGTGTTTCAAAATTCCTTTTGTACATTCTTTCTCCACAACTAGCTTGATAGATGGCCAGCTTTTTAGCCTCAATAAAGGGTAGAAATATAGAAAGTTAAGAGAATAAATTTAGTCCTTATGTCTTGAATTTCCTTGTAAGCTTTTAGCTTGCTCTGCAATGTTAATTAGGATAGGTTTTGAGAACTGGAAGGACCCTTGGAAATATTTTAGGGTGACTTACATGAAACAGTATGGATTTAAGACAGCTGGATTCAAATTTCAGTTCAGATCATTGGCGTGATCATAGAAAAGTAACAACCTCCCTGGACCTTAGTTTCCTTATACATCAAACAAGAGGGCAAGGCTTGATGACCTCTAGGGTATCTTCTAGGTTTAAGTCCATAATACTATGGCTTCCATATCTGTCTATATCTATACCTATCTATATCTTTATCTATATCCTTATATACATATTAATACATACATACATACACATACATACATACACATGTATGTATAAGTATGTATGAAAGATGAGGCCTAGAGTTCTGGAGAGCATGGGATTTGCCCAATGTCATGTAGCTATTCAGTTTCAGGGCTAAATTAAGAACTCTTCTGTTTTCTCCAAAATATCATCTACCCTCTCCTTCTGGGCTTTTTGAATACCAGGTCAGTGGAATCATTACTCTGTGCTCCATGTAATGTGGGAGCCATCCACTGATCAAGGTTTCTTCATTTTTCTCTGTTCCTCTGGGGTGGAGTTCAGGACAGAACAACAAAGCAGCCCTACCATTCTGATCTCTGACAAATGACAATACTTGAAGTTTGTTTTTTGTTTTGTGATCCTGCTGTACAGTTTAGAGGTGTGATTTTGAACCTCTAAAGGCCGAATTTAGTTTAGTTTGGAGTAGCAAAACTGCAGGATTCCCATTTCTACTCTATCTCTTCTGACTTTTTAGATAAGTGTACTCTTCTGGTTGAGGAATAAACTATCTCATCCTATTTCAATTTTATATATTTTCTGTTAGAATTCATTGGAATGTAAGCTATTTGACTGTTTTTGCTTTTTTCTTTATATCCCTAGCTCTTAGTAGAGTACCTGACACACAGTGAATGCTTAATAAATACATTTTTGTTGATCTATACTTTTGAAATTCATTCATTTATTTGTAATTAACAACAAATATGAAATGCATAGAGAATTGGCCTCAGAATTAGAAAGGCCTGGATTCAATGTGACCTCTGACACACTGAATGTGTGTTTCTGGGTAGATAACTTAGGCTCTCAGTAGCCCCAGCAAACTCTCTAAGATTGTAAGTCACATAGCAGGTGCTGATTCACATTTGTAGAGGGAGTTTCCTCTCAAGGAGTTCCTCTAAAACCAATGAAAACAAGTCAGGTTAAGTAACAACAATAAAAACAAGAAGAAGCAAATAAACCCACAAACATTAGTTTCTTGATTACAAAGAATTGTTTAAATCTGTGAGATAAAAACTCCCTTTAGGCATTTTAACTATCATTAAGCTCCTCAATCTATCTTCACAACATTTTCCATTCGTGTCAAAAATATACCTTTGCCTTCTCTGTGGTTTTCTTCACAGAATGTATGGTCATTCCTCATAGAAAGCAAACAGCTGGGAAACAGGAACTATCTAGTTTTATTCTTTCTTGACCCCTTGATAGCTTTGGACATTGTTGACTATACCCTCCCCTGGGTTATGTTCTCTTTCCTGTGTTTCCATCACATTACTCTCTCCTGCTAGTTAAACTACATATCTGACTTCTACTCTTTTTCAATCTCTTTAGTAGCCATCATCCATGTTCTGACTCTCAACTGTGAGAGTCCGTCAAGGCTCTGCCCTGAAATCTCTTTATTGCTCTATCTATTTACTCCCTTTCTATTAGTGATGTCATCAGGTCCCCTGGGTTCAATCAACAAGCATTTTTAAGCATCATTTATATTCTATACACGATGCTTAGTCAAGGAAGATACAAAGATATGGCTATTTTATGATCATCTCTAAGAAGATGAGTCTGTATGCCTAGTCCTAATTTCTCTCCTTGACTCTAGTTCTAGAGTCCACTTGCCTGATGGATAGGTCTGACTGGTTGTCTTATAATCATCTCAAATTCAATATGTCCAAAGTGGAAGTCATCATCTTCCCTCTGAAACCAACTCTCATACAAAGTTCCCTATTTCTATTAAGAAAAACAGTATCTTTTTACGTAGGTTTGCATCATCAAGGACATAACTATTTCTTCTCATCTCCTCTGCTTGTTTTCATCTCCAGCTTACAAGTTGCCTAGTCTTATCAGTTCTATCTCCAAAACATCTCTCATTTCCATGTTTCTCTTCCTACTTTCACATGACCCTGATGGTCCTCTTAGAGAATGAAGGGCAAAGCACAACCTGCAAGTAGTCTGAGCTTCCCTATTTGAGACCCAGCTGGCCAGTTCCACTTGACCAATTCCTGTCCCCTCCCTTCCCCTCTCTTCTTCTCTCTCCTTCCCTCCCTTTACCTGAGGGTTCTCTGCCCAAAAGAAGGTCAATTTTGATGATCAAAGCCTACCTAGTTAACTTGGGGTTTACCAGCTAGATTTCTTTCTCAAAGACCAAACCTTAAATCCAATGCACTCTGGATCTCATTGATTGGACAGCGAGGTCCTTGCCCTGCCCAAGCACCAATTAATGGTTATTTTTTATGCACTCCTTGCTCAGAGTGAATGTAAATAGTAGCTGCTTCTCTTTTGGCCAGCAACCATGAGGGTCTTCCCCTTCTGGTTTGATTTTTCTTGTTGTTATTATTCTAATTAAAGTGGCCATCCCTTGACTCCTTCTTAAAGAGGCCTATTCACTGAATGGGCATTACCTCACTCAAAGTGAGAACCCAAAAGGACCTTAGCCTAAAAAGGCCAAGGTCTCCCACTCCATTCTAGGTCATCCTGATTGATCTATATCTGCCCACTGGACCCACATGACTCCAAGGAGAAAGTGAGGCTGGTGACTTTGCACAGCCCTCCCTCACTCAAATCCAATTCAATTGCAAATCATGTCATCATCTCCCTGGTGTCATAGTCCTCTTCCAGAACAAAGGAATATGCACAATCACAACAACCTTAGTCTAGGTCCTTATCAACTTTTGATTTTACTATTACAATAGGCTGCTAACTGAGATCCTGAATTTTAGTGTCTTTTCTCTCAAATCTATCCTCTGTACTTCTGAAAAAATAATCTTTCTAATCACATTACTCCCCTGTTCAGGAACATTCATTGGCATGGCTTCCATTGTGAAAATGAAAAATCTCTCGATTTGGCTCCAGCCCATCCTTCCTGGCTAACTTTATGTTATTCTCATTTATGTGCCCTATGTTCACTGAACCATTTGTTGTTTTTCAACTTAGTGCTCCACCTCCTGTCTTCTCCCTCCATACTTTTACATATGCTTTTCCCCCCATACTTAGAATGCATTCTGTCTCCCCTCCACTTCTTCAGTTACTATCTTGGCTTCCTTTAATGCTCATTTCATGTGCTAATTCTTAATAAAAAGCCTTGTCTAGGCACTTTAAGTGTGAGAAATACTAACACTAAAAAATTAGGTTTCCACAGGATGTTGCAGTTTCAAGTTGGTATGAGATAACAACCCCCACCTCCCAATCAGCTTTTAGAAGAAGAAACTGGCCTAACTGCAAAGCTCCTGATAAAGGGGGCCCAGGCTGAAACCAGCTCAAACTGTTCAGGGTCAAGGGACAGTCACTGACTTTTTTAAGATGCATGCTTAATTAGTCTCATGTATATTATCTGATGCATCCCAAGGAGGGAACTTTGCTCATTTACATAACATGGGATACATGACAAGGGATGGAGAACATGTCAAGGAGGAACATGGATGGGTGGTTCAGGAAGATTGTGACCCGGAAGAGTTAGGACCAATCCGAGGTCTGAGGGAGGGGATGCTAGAGGCTAACAGTATAAAGCTTGCTCTCCCTTCTGCATTGGCACACTTCTCTCATTAAAAGGAAGGCATCTGCTCTTGCAAGTGAAGACTACATTTTGTTATTGGGTCCAGAACTGAGCCTTGCTCTAGTTCGGGAGGTGGCTTGGTGGGCTCATTTATAACATTAAGTATTTATGCTGTGGCTCCTCTCCAAAAATGGTTATATATATCATCTATTTACATGTTGCATTCCCTTATTGGAATGTAAGTTTCTTAAAGGCAGCAGTTTTTTTTTTTTCATTTGTCTGTTTATCTGTTCTCTGCACATGCAAGACACTTGCATTTCTATGCCTTGCCTATTGTGGGACAATGAACGTGTGTTCATTGAAAGACAATACTCTGGTCTTTAGCCCATCATCATCATCATCATCATCATCTAATTATGTAACATTTACTGATTAGTTGCCCTGTATATGGTTTGGGAAACAGTATGAGGGAATGCTAAGTGGATTGGTTTGGTGTCTTAGAATAACCTTGCTACCTGTGTGACCTTGGATAAGTGCCTCATTGAGCCTTAGAATTCTTATAGGTAAAATGAAAGAATTGGCCTAGATAGCCTCTGAAGTCCCTGTCTGCTCTGCAGCAATGATCCTGTGATCTAGAGTAGGTACAAAAATATCAAGGGTATTTCCAAATTGTGTTAATTTTCTCCCTGGAAATATATCATATTCTTTCAACACCTGCCAGAGTATAAAATTACACTGTATTTTGTCACTTTTTCCATCTTGTATTGATAGAGGCCATGTTCTCACTCCAATCATAAATATCATCTTTGCCTATTTTTAAGCTAGAAAGAAATGTAACATTTCTGTAGAAAATTCTCATATGTGCAGTTGAAAAAAATTGATTAGCAAGGACAGATTGCCTAACTTTAAGGAGACATAGATTTCTCTGTACTTCTGTCATGGTCTATTACTGGGACTAAAGGGTATTAGCAGAAGAACAAGATGGGCTGGTCAGTGTTGCAAAGGATTTTTGGTATGTTTGATATGGGGCCTAACTGGAGACACTCAAGCAGCATGGAAGAGGAGGCAGTAACAACATGGGAAGCATACTGGGCAGCTGCTGACACCTCTGAAGTTTAGGTAGACCAGCAACTTCCCCACCCCACCCCCACCACCCCGTTCAGACCAAAGGACTAATGCTTTAAAGCCAAGGAGGTAAGCTACTACTCTCTCCATCTCACAGACAAGGATAGACACCTCAAAGTGCTCTTAGGAAAGAGCAGAGAAGACATATAATTGAACATGTCACAGCATTCACTCCTTCATTTTGGAGTAATAAAGTCAACATCTGGATTAAAAGTGTGTTTAAACAGTGAGTTCAATAGTGAAAGTAAAAAATCATTATATGTGGAGAAAATGTTAACTCTAGAGACTATTACTTTGACGTTGACTTCCAGTATAATAACCAGTCACAGGGACAGCTAGGTGGCGCAGTGGATAGAGCACTGGCCCTGAAGTCAGGAGGACCTGAGTTCAAATCTGGCCTCAGACATGCAACACTTACTAGCTGTGCGACCCTGGGCAAGTCACTTCACTCCACTGCCTAGCCAAATAAAAAAATATATTAATAATGATAGCCAGTCACAGGGCATTGTTAGCTAACTGGTGCACTGGAAATATTGGTACAGATTTTCTAAATTTTTTCCTTATAATATTTGATTGTTGAGTCATTTTTCAATTGTGTCTGACTCTTCATGACTCCATTTGGCAGTGTCTTGGCAAAGGTACTGGAGTTGTTTGACATTTCCTTGTCCAGCTCATTTTACAGATGAGGAAACTAAGACAACAGGGGTAAGTGACTTGTCCAGGGTCACACCGCTAGTAAATATCTGAGGCCAGATGTAAATTCAGGTCTTCCTGACTCCAGGCCTGGCACTCTATCCACTATGCCACTTTGTTTCCCCCTTTAGGATATTAAAGCCCTGAAATCTTGGAAATGATTGAAGAATAAGATCTAAAATTATTTTCTACAAAGTCATCCATCAGTAAAATAACTTGTGTATTTTTTTATTTGTTTGTTTTTAAGTAAAGGCATACCATTTTTAATCTGAAATTTATTAACTTGTTTTTCCCTCCTGGAAATGTCTGTGACATAGGAATGGTTTGATAATGAAGCAAAGTAAGGATGTCTATATGAGACTTGTGAAGCTACGATTTTGTCTTCAGTCACATTAAAGGACAATTTTATCTTATCCTGTATCAAAAGACATATGAGAAGAAAAAAGAAGGCATCATTACAGCACTGGGCTATTACAAAGCCTTTAATTGGCAGTAAAGTTTGGGAAAGCAGGATCAGGAAAAACTGGAATGTCCTTCTCTGATATTGCCATTTTTCTGTAGGATTTGAGTGCAGTCATTTGGAGAGACAAAGACTTGAATGAAGATGACCTCCTGAGCTCTCTTCAAGTGTTATCATTTTTATGCCCAATAGCTTTCAATTTCACTGTAGAAAAAGACATGGCTAACAAATTGTGTCTAGGAATAAGACCACCTAGGAGTTAAAAGACAAAAGCAGCAATAATAATTTTGAGCAATCCACTATGGGATTCTGATGAAGATTTGGGAATTTGGAACTGTGTCTGCTGCAAAGAAATATCCAACTTATCACCCTTTTGTTCCATCTGAGGGGTTACAAATAAGATTGCCTGATAAATATTCCCCCTTTGTCTTAAGAGATTTCTGAGAGTATATTTTTTAAGCTTTTTCGAGACCATTCTCATAGACAATGATGTATTCATACTTTTAAGAATGTGTCAGAGTGGATGAGTATTTAAACTTTACTTCTCAGAAGCCATCTGCTATGGCACTGATTGACATTTTAAATTTCAATATATGTTGAGTCTAGCAGCAGGGTAATCTTCAACAGCTAAATTCAAAATTCATTTCTAGAAGAGTCAGGAGAAGGGAGTAAGTCAGGCAAAAGTATCTTCTAGCCAAGGTGCTTTTTAAAACCAATCATCACTCAACTGACTTTATGGATTGAGATGAGACATAGATTGCTGTCCTTTGGATCCACCTGATGTTAATAAGAGCATTGATGGCTTCTTCGTTGACTCAAATTTCCCTGGCAATTTACAAGATTTGTTTCACCATGGAAATCTGATAGAAGTGGAAGAAAACATGAGAAATTCAGAAACCAAGATCATTGCTTTCTTTAATAAGCAAGCTTCCATTTTCAAGTGTTTAATTTCGATCAGAGTGACTGCCTTTTGTTCAACGTAGATGACTGTCTACTAGAAACCTGGAAGTCAACTTGGAATATGTTTGTGTGTGTGTGTATGTATGTTTAAACATACATACATATATGTGTGTATATATATATATGTGTGTGTGTGTGTGTGTGTGTATGTGTGTGTATTTATTTATCTGCTACAACAAATATGTTTCTAAGGCCTCACAATTTTTGCCTCACTTTTGAAATGACTTTTGTGCTTCCCATTTGTTTTCAGTTCCTATTGTTAGTCTGCTAGTTCAGATCTTCATTGTTTTCATTTCTAGGTAACTCTATCAGTCTCTTGCTGACCTTTACCCCATAAGTTTCATCTACTTTCTGCTGCCAAAAACTATCATCCTAAACCATTGTTTTCAGCATATCACTCCTCTACTTAAGCTGTAACTGTTGTCCGTGTTATCACACCAAGTCAAAAATATTTTGCTTGCTTCTGAGACTTTTCTATAATCTCACTGTAATCTTATTTCCAACAACTGTGTTCTTTGGCCTTCCTATTCTGGTCAGGACAATTTCCAAATTTCTATTCCAAATTTTCCTGACTCCAAGCTTACCATGCTACACAATGCATTGCATTATTCTATAACAGTTCTTCCTTCCTTCCTTCCTTCCTTCCTTCCTTCCTTCCTTCCTTCCTTCCTTCCTTCCTTCCTTCCTTCCTTCCTTCCTTCCTTCCTTCCTTCCTTCCTTCCTTCCTTCCTTCCTTCCTTCCTTCCTTCCTTTCTTCCTTCCTCCCTCCCTCCCTTTCCTCTCTCTCTCCTCTTTCTCTGTCTCTCTCCATGTGACATAGTAGATAAAACTCATAATGGATAAAAGGTCAAGAAGACTTGAATTTATGCCTTGCCCCTGACACATACTATAGGCAAATCTTCTAATCTTTCAGTGCCCTAGAAAACAAAGATTCAAATTATTCATTAATTTACATTGGTGGATGGAATTTCCAAGCTAAAAATAACAGGTCCAGATTTTTTAAAATGTACCTATATATTTATGTACACAATTAGACAAAAAGCTCTTTCTACAGAACAATGTTAACACAATTGCTGCAGAACCATTCCAACCATTAATTCTGGTCAGATTACTCAGTCAAGGTCCTTTTATCCAGCACAGATTTGGAAACCTCAGTCAAATATCTCTCCAAACTACAAAGAAGAACTGGGGTTAATCCATTCAGATGAATACGATGGCAGAAATGACAAAAGATTTGCTTTTTCACTAAATATAGAAATACAGAAAGTTAATTGGTCCTGCCATCAATTGCCTATCATTGATAAAACATGATGTATCGTCTTAAAAATATCTTTCACATTTTTGGAAAGTTTTTTTTTCTTCTTGGCATAATTTTCTACCCTAAATGAGGAACATTTTGTTCCATCAAAGGACAGTACTGTTAGGGTAATTTTTTTTTTTACATTTACTGCACACTTATGATAGTTGAGCTCTTAAGAAGTGAATTCACTTGGGACTGATACACATGGTTTGTAGGCAAGATTCACACCTGCTGGTTCTCGTCAAAATGTCTGGAGATAGAGGTAGATACAGCCATTCTTTGGAAAAGTAGGAGCCTATTTGCCTATGCTTATTTAACCTCCTGCTCATTCCATCCTTAAGACCTTTTCAAGGCACAAAAAACATAAACTATGAAGAACTGTGACAAGAAGTCAATCCCCAAAGAGACATGTCTGTGTGAGTTCTAGTCCAAAGCTATACACAGGTCATAGGAAGTTGTCTTTGAAAACTATCAGTGCTGGAGAAGGGGGAGTAGGGATAAAATTGTACTTTGTGATGCATTTCCATGCAGAAAGGGGGAATTTTTTAGCAAGTATAAAAGAATAATAAAACATATTAGCAAGAAGGAGGGGAAAGTGTAAAGGTTAATGCATTGTAGTTGCTGGAATAAGATAGGTCACAGAGTCTTTTATAAACTAAAACTTTTCCTTTCCTCAATTGATAAATAGTTAAAAAATATGTACAGGCAATTTTCTAACTTAGAAAATTCAAACAATCAATAGCTATATAAAAAAAAATTCTTCAAATCACTAATAAAGAAATACAAATTATAGTGACTCTGAGATTCACTTCTTGCCATCAGATTGGCAAAGATGACAAAAAAGGAAAATACAAATGTTGGAGAGTTTAAGGGAAAACGGCTATATTTAACTGTTGGCTAAGTTTGAATTGGTCCAGCCACTCTGGAAAGTAATTTTTAAGTATTCCCCAATTACTTAACTGTGCATATTTTCTGCTGCAACAATTGTACTACTAAGTATATGCCCCAAAGAAATAAAATAATAAGGAGAAGTGACTATATGTACAACAACGACAACAAACTCATTATCAACTTTTTTTGTGTGGTGTCAAAGAAATATAATTAAAGGAGATGTTTATCAATTGAAGAATGGTCAAACAAATTATAGCATTTGAATTTGGTGGAATTTCACTATGCTGTAACAAATAATGAATGAGATATTTTTAGAGAATTCTAGGAACACTTGTAATAACTGATACAGAATAAAGTAAGTAATACCAGGAAATCAATTTATACAATTATAATGATGTTGTAAATACAAACCTCAATGCAACACTTAAAAACAATGATCATTGCAATTTCAACAACCAATCATGATTCCAGGAGACTGAAGGGCCTTTTGGATATTTGGGCCATTATTTCTCCGTGTATCAGGAAGGTGAGGTTATATATAGGAATACAGATTTAGAGTTGGAAAGGACTTAGAGTCCAGTTAGTCTCCCCCAACCTCTTCATTTTACCAATTAGGAATCTGAAATGCAGAGATGTTAAATGATTGCCCAAGGTCAGTCATTTGAGTAGTAAGCAGCAGAGTCTGGATTTGGACTCACATCGTCTGATTCTAATTACAGTATGTTTTGTTTTTCATTGCATCACAGTTTGTATAAAAATAGAGAGTTAGACAGATAAAGAATTGTTTAAACTCTTACTATGTGCCAGACAATATGATAAATGCTAGACATATGGATGGAGTCCAACAAGGACCTTTCATTTTAACAGAAGGAGAGAAAAGTATAAAGAAGAGCTAGAAAAAAATAGGGGAGACAGGATACTTGAGAAGGGGCAAGGCTTCTGAAGAGAAGGTGAAAGAAATCCAGAGAAAGAGCTGAGCCCAGTGTGAAGTGAACATGTGTGGTATCCTTCATGAAATGGTGGTTTCACCTAGGGATTAACCAATTAAGAGAGTGAGCCTCAGAGAAGAGGGATCTCCTTGTGGGAAGGCTGATGTTGAAGTGATAAAGTCCAGCTAGTATTTGTAGGCTAAAAGAGATACTGTGCTGTGAGGTTGAAGTCAGATTTTAAAGTCTAAAAAGAAATAGGGAAATAATAATAATAATAATAAAGATAACAACACCATTTATATAGAACTAAGTGTCAGGCACCATGTCAAGCCTTGTTCAATTATCTCACCATTTGATCCCCACAACAACACTGAGGGGTAGGTGCCAATGTTATCCCCATTTTACAAATGAGAAAACTGAGGCAAAAAGAAGTTAATTGATTTACCCAGGATCACACAACTAGTGAGTATCTGAGTCTGAATTTGCACTCAGGTATTTCTAACTCCAGGCCCAGCATTCTACCCATTGTACCACCTAGCTACTTCATTCAGCTAACATTTATTTTCTATGCATGGCATTGAGGATATAAAGATAGGTAAGTCCCCTATCCTCAAGGATCATAAGGGTGAAGGGTTTTATCAGTACAAAGGGGAGTTGCATGACAAAAAAAAAAGAAAAAGAAAAAAAGAAGTGATAAAAGATGGCTAATGCAGGAATTTGCTTTGCTTATAAAATATATGTTTTATAACAAAGGTGTTTTTTTTTTGCTTTCTCAGTTGGTGAGAATTGGGGGATGAGGGGTAGGTGGGGGAGAATGTGAATTTGTAAATTAAAAAAAATAAAAAGTACAATGAGAAATTTAAGGGGAGAAATATTTCTTCCAGGAAGATGGGTTTGTAGGCTGGGTTAGAGAAGTCTTCAATGAGGAGACTACTTAGATATGATGGAAGTCAAAAACTTCGATGGGGAATAGGGTAGTGACAGTCTATTCTAGGCATGTAGGATTTTCATGGTCAAAGTACAAGGCATAGAGATATGAGAAGGCAAAGAAAAGGAGTTATCAAGTCTATCCAGAATGTACAGTTTATGGAGGGAAACCTTTTTCAGTTAAGTTCAGAAAGATTGGTTAAAACCAGATTGTAGATTGAATAATAGGATCAGGCATTTATTCTTTTAAAAACAAATAATAGAGAACCTAGAGGTAGAGAGTCATAGGGCAAAGAAAGAAGGCCTTGGGACCACAAAGACTAGGTTCAAATATTATCTGGAGTATATATGAGATGGAAGGAGGGAGGGTAAAGCAAAAAGAGGAATGCATTTACTTAACACTTACAGCACCCACTGAAGTAACTTTATGACTGAAGAAGTAAGAAGTGGATTCAACATGAAAAAAGAGGACAAAAATGCATAAGGGGAAATGAAACAGAAATAGAGAAACTGCAAGCAGTTAGTTACTTCTGAATCTCAGTTTCTTGATCTGTAAAATGGAGATAATAACATTTGGTGCCCATCTTAAGGTTGGTGTAAGTTAGACGAAATGGAATACAAGATATTTTGCAAAACTGTAAAGCACTTTATAATTGGCAACTAAACTAAGCTAAATAAACTCATTTGCTAAAGGCCTAGAGAAAAAAAGAAAGTAAGCATAATGTTTGCTTGAGGAGTATACCTCTTAGCTTTCTACACTGTACTCCATTGGCCCCACCTCAGACTCTTCTTGATTAATATATATACATACTAGCAATTTTATAGGTATTTGGAAAACATCCATTGAAATCATTCTTTTGTTGAATTTCAACACTTCATTTTTTTTATTTTACCCACTTGTATGAAAAAAAATTGAGGTCATTCATCATGAGCTTTCTTCTCCCCTCTTTTTCATCTCTTATTATTATAATGCCTTCTGCCACTATCTCCTACTTTATCCCTATCTTCCAAGATGGAGTGGACTTTCTCTTCTACTAGTTCAATAGATCTCATTCCATCCTATCTCCTCCAACATATTGTCTCCTCTGTCATCCCCACTCTTTCACTTATTTTAATTTTCTCCTTTTCTACTGGCTCCTTCCTTACTGTCTCCAAATATGCTCATCTCTGCCCCATCCTAAAAAGACAAATCAAACAAACAAAAAGTCCTCACTTGGTCCTTCCATGCCCATCAATTATTATCCTATATCTCCTCTGCATTTTGTATCTAAACTCTCCAAAATAGGCATCCCAATAGGTGCCTCCACTTTCTCTCCTCTCACTTCTTAACAACTTTTACAATGTGGCTTCTGATCTTATTATCCCACCTAATCTGTTTTTTTCAAAGGTATTATGATCTCTTTGGTGCTAAGTCCAATGGCCTTTTCTTAATCTTTATCCTCTTTGACTTCCCAGCAACCTTTTATACCACTGATCACTCTCTCCTCCTAAATACTTGCTTCACTTTAAGTTTTAGGAAAACAAAACCAAAACAAAACAAAATAAAATAATCTCTGCTGGTTCTCTTTCTACCTCTCCGACCACTTTTTCTGTCTCCTTTGCTGGATCCTTTTCTAGATCATGCCCTCTAACAATAGGTGTCCCTCAAGATTCTTTCCTGGGCTCTCTTTTCCTCTTCCTCTTTACTGCTTCACTTGATAATCTCATTAGGTTATATGAATTTAGTGGCCATCTCTATGCTGATGATTCTCACATCTATCTATCCTGCCCCAAACTCTCTGCTGATCTCTAATCTTGCATTTCCAACTGCCTTGCAGGATATCCCATAGATATCCTAAAATAAACTTGTCTAAAATAGAGCTCATTAACTTTCCCCTTAAACCGCCCCACTCCTACCTTCCCTCATACTGTAGAGGGCAACGTCATCCTCCCAGGCCCACAGGCTCACAACACAGGAGTCATCTTCAAACCTTCACTATCTCTTATCCCTCATGTTCAATCCTTCACCAAAGTTTGTAGTTTTCACTGTGCAACACCTCTTCAAACTATTCTGTTCTAGCTTCTGATACTAACACCACTCTAGTATAGGTCCTCATCACCTCACACCTGGACTGTTACAATATCTGGTGGGTCTGCCTGCCTTGTCTCTCCTCACTCCAGTCCACCCTCCATCAATCCATTTCAAAAGCATGGATCCAATCATGCCACCCGCCTACTCAATAACTCCAGTGGCTCCTTACTGCCACTAGGATTTAAATACAAAAGCTCAGTTTGGTATCCAAAGCTTGTCATAACCTACTCCCCTCCTATGTTTCCTGTCTTCTTATATCTTACTCCCCATTTTGATCCAGTGATGCTGGCCTCCTGGATATTCCATGAACAAGACACTCCATCTCTCCACTCTGGCTACTCTCTTTGGTTGTTCCCCAACCTGGAATACTCTCTGCTCTTCCTACTGACCTTCCTGGTTTCCTCTAAGTACCAACTAAAATCCCACTTTCAACAGGAAGTCTTTCTCAATCCCTCTTAATTCTAGTTCATTCCCTCTGTTGACTATTCCCTATATTTCCTGTATATAGCTTGCTTTATGTATATTTGTTTGCATGTTGTCTCCCTCTTTAGATTGCAAGCTCCTTGAGGACAGGGACTGTCTTTTGCCTCTTTTTTTTTTATTTGCAGGGCTTACCAGAGTGCTTGGCAGGTGGTAAATGCTTAATAAATATTAATTGATTGCTTACTTTTGTCAGTGTGCTTCTAACAACTAGCACAGGGCCTTGCACTTACTGGAAAATCATACTTCTTGGGATTAGACGGGTTAAGTGATGTGTCCAAAGTCACACAGTAGGTGAATAGTAGAGCTGGTATTTGAAACCAGAGCCTAAGACTCCAACTGCAGCACTCTTCTTACTCAACCTTAAGACTTCTGTGAAATCTTAAGAACAGGGTGCTTCATAAATTCAAACTGTTGTTATTATGATTTCAGCGCATTGCTTCAGTGAATTGCTATAATAGTCTATACTTTATCAAAATTGCCAGGGCTATGAATACTTGTCAATTTTAATACAAACTAACTAAATATTCATAATTGTTTAAGTAATTCTTTGTGTTTTCAAGTCTTAATTCCTGGCCTATAATTAGGTTTGGATACACAACATTGATTCAAGAGGGGGAAAAAAAATTAACACATGGCTATTAGGATATTTTAGGAAACTGGACTAGATTTGGTATGAAATTCAGGTAACAGTTTTGGGGGTTTTGTTTTTCTTTTTGTTTTGCTAATTGCTTTCCAGAAAAGCTCCTGAAGAAGGCATTGTGCTAAGTGAGAGACTTCCAAAAATGCTTTGTAAAACTAATTAAACATAGAAAGGCTAGTTTTCATATCTGATGAAATGACAAGGAAACACTTTAAAAAACAAAATAATCACACAAACTAACAAAGATAACAGACTATCTTTTGGATTCTTATTAACTCAAGGCATTTTAAAACTTCTTTATGGAGGACATTCCAGGTTCTTCTCAACCCTGGCATCAACCTCAACTTAATTTTTCAAGTTTTGTTAAATGTTATTTTTCTCCATACATTGCAGGACAACCTAACTGAACCATTCTTTACCTTCCCCCACCCCTCCACACACACCCCCCACCCCAAACAGGCCCTTTGCTCTCCTGCCTCCATGTCTTAACTTATACTCTTGCCTACTGTACCTATAATGGATTCTCTCTATAATGGATGTTTTCTTCTGTTGAATTCTTACTTTTCCATTAAAATCCAATGCAACTGTCACTTCTTTGTGTATTATTGTTAATATATGTTATATATGTCATATTCTCTTTCTAGACAGTAAGTTCCATGAAAGCATGGACTATATCTTACATCATTTTGTATTAGGGCACAGTGTTCTACATATAATTTATGTTAGGAAATGATTGTTGAAATTAAATTAATTAAATTGATGGGTATGAATTAAAACTCTAATTTCTACTGGACAAATTACAAAATAAAGTCTTTTTTTTTAAATATATAACCATAAAACATTTTACTAGTTTTGTCTTTAATCTTTGTTATTATTGCTTCTAATTATCATAATACCTTAAATACTCACAATAACTTTTTGGAAATTCTTATTTATGTGAGTCAAAAAGAATTCATAAAATTATAAATTTTAGAGATGCAAGGTACCTTTGGGTGATATAGTTCCACACTCTCATTTTACATATTGGGAAACTGAAAACCTGAAAATACAAGTTAGAGTTTAAGACTTAGGTTTTCTGGGTCCCCATTTGAGTGCTGTATCATTTTATACAATACACACATGTGTATATGTGTATATATATACACATATATATGTATATATGTATATATATGTATATATATATACACATATGTATATATACACACATATACATGAATATGTACATAATATATGTGTGTATAAGTACACATACATGCATCTATCTGTCTCTCTATCTCTCTATCCTATCCTCTAATTCACTTAAAGTTTGATTCCTAACATTTTTCTAATATAAAACATTTAGAAATTTCCTCAAAACTATTGGCTATTTGGAGTTCAACTATTCTCTTTATGCAGATAATTACCGGATCTATATATCCAGTCCTAAGCTTTCTCCTGAGATCCAGTCCTGTATCACCAACTGCTTATTGAATATTTTAAATAGATTTCCTATTGGCAATTGAAATATAAACTTATCAAAAAGAAAACTCATTATCCCCCAATAACAACAACCCAGAAAAACAAAAGCCTTTTCTCTTCCTAATTTACCTATTACTCTTGAAAGGACAATAATTATCCTTGTCACCAAGACTCACAGCTACAGTTTAGCTCTAGGCAACTTGGTCAAAATCACTTCTCATTCAATCTATTTTCAGATCATGTCATTTTTTTCCCTTCATGGTCTTTTTCACATACATCCCATTTTCTCTTCTTACGGAATCACCTCCCTCATACAGTGCCTCAGTTACCACTCACCTGGATATCAGCCTTCTAATTGGTTTTCTAGGCTCAATTCCTTCCCCCACCCCATTCCAACCCATCCTCCATCTAACTCCTAAACGTATCATTTTAATGTATGGGTCTGATCATTTCATTACTCTACTCTCAGATCTGCTTGTCCAGCCCTAACCTCTCTACTGACCTCTAGTCTCACCAATTACCTATCACACATCTCAAATTGGATGGCTTGTAGACAACTTAAACTCAGTATATCCAAAACCGAACCCATTATGTTTCTCCTCAAATCCCAAATTCCTTGCTATGGTAGAGGGTGCCACCCTTCTTTCAGTTACCTGGGCTCAAAACTTAGATGTCATTCCTGTCTGCTCATTCCTTCAGGCTGGGCTCTTGACTTTTCTCCTGGACCTTCTCTACAATGTCACAGGAACCTCTTCACCCTGAAAACTCACTCTAACCCTGGACTTTCATATTGGAGGTACCCACTGCCCCTGAAGCCCCTCCCTCTGATCAGCTACTTCCTTCCATGTTAAGCAGGATTCCCAGGCTACCAATGTCTTCATTTTTCTCCATGCTTCATACATTCTTTTCCTGGACTTACTCTAAACTGTAACTTGCTGAATACCTTCATCTATCCACCCACCCCAAACCCCTTTCCAGCTTCCTTTTATGTGTTTTCTTCCACATAAGACTAAGCTTCTTTAGGGTAGGGACTATTTTCCTTTCTGCTTGTATTTTTAAAAAATAGGTTTTGTTTTTATTTTAATGTCCAGCACTTAGCACAGTGCTTGGCATGTAGAAGTGCAGAATAAATGTTTATTGACTTGACTTGTTTTAACTGCTTACTTAACTCCCATATCCCCCATATCCAATCAGACATCAAGTCGTGTTGTTCCTACATTTATAACATCTTTTGTATATGCCTGTGCACTGCCACTACATGGTGCTCATGTCTGAACTACTGCAATAACTTACTGATTGATCTCTCTGTCTCATCTTTCCATACTCCAACCATTCCTCCCCTCAAATTTCAAATTGATCTTGTTAAAGTACAGATCCCACCATGTCACCCCTTCTTTACTCAACTCCAGTGGCTATGTAGCACCTTTGGGATAAAATGTAAAATCTTATTTGGCATTCGAAGTCCTTCATAACCTGACCCCCTCCTAACTTTCCAGTTTATTTATATCTTACTCCATACACCACCTGTCTCTAAGAAGGCAGCATTTAACTCCATCAAAAGTAAAGTACAATGGAAGCTTAGAGAGATGCAGGATTCTTGGCTCAGTAAGAAGGAAGATGGAATTCACTTTCATACTGACAGTTAACAATCCGAAGTGCTTTAATGAAGCCCTGAAGGCTATTCATGGACCAAAGACGTTTGGTGCATCTCAACTATTCAGCACTGAAGGAGCCATATTGATTAGTGATAAGGACATGATCCTAGAGAGATGGGCTGAACATTTTCATGGTGTTCTCAACACAGACCATCATCAATCATGTTGTAGCCACTGACAGGATACCTCAGGTTGAAGTCAATCCCTCTAATTCCAACTGACAAAGAGGTTTTGAATGTCATTAGGCTCCTCTCATGTGACAAAGAACCAGGATGATGAATGATCTAATTCATCTTATATAAAGATAGGCTTGAAGAAATTTAGGGAGATTTAACCCAGAAAAGAGAAAATTTAGAGGGAGAGATGAATATAAAAGCTGTCTTTAAGTGTTTGGAGGGATTTCACTTGGAAGATAGAACTAGTAAAAGATAAGGACCAATGCACACGAACTGCCAAAAGGGTAATTTTGGCTTGATTTAAGGAAAATTGATTAGAGCCTTCTAAAAGTAAAAGGGGCTTCTTGGGGAGGTTGTATGAGCTCCTTCACTGGAGGTCTTCAGGCAAAGGTTGGATTATCACTTGTCAGCTACATCAAAGACAGCACTCTTTTTCAGATATGTGTTGGACAAGGCGACCTTTTAATTTCTATCAGCTCTAAAATTCTATGATGTAAATTCTCTCCTGATTTTGGTGTTCTGTGGGAAGAAAGCAAATAGGTATAGTGTTGTTCCCATGCAAAAAGCATTATTCTTTTTTTTTAATCATTTTGTAGCTATCATTTCCACAGCAAGAAGTAGAAACAGAGAAGATAAGAATTTCTTCCATCTATAAAACATTTAAAGCCTACCAAGATATTTCCACATGCAGCAAAAGGATTGTTTAAACATGAGTTTCAATGATCCAGTAAACTTGCCTAGCGATGTGAGCTGAAACGTGTCTAAATTAGACGTGCTTACATTTCAGTAGATAATTAGATCTTGTCACTTGATCCTAAAATTATCTTAATGTAATATTATCTATGGGCAGCTAGGTGACACAGTAGAAGAAAAGCTGGACCTGGAGTCAGGGAGACTCATCTTCCTGAGTTTAAATCTGGCCTCAGACATTTACTACCTGTGTGACCCTGGGCAAGTCACTTAGCCCTGTTTTCCTCAGTTCCTAATCTATAAAATCAGCTGGGGAAGGAAATGGCAAACCACTCCAGTATTTTTTGCCAAGAAAACCCCAAATAGGGCCAAAATGAGTCAGACACAACTGAAATGACAGAACAACAACGTTAGTATTAAAAATATAAAAAAAAGACAATAAAATTATAACCAGAGGCCTATTTTCTTGATTTTCATAGTAGACTTAGTGAAATATGATATGGAAACTAATTAGAAAAAGGTAAGAGAAGAACACTCTAACAGACAATTGCATCAGTTGCCAACACTAAGAAGGGGTATTTGTTAGATGGGCCAGGAACTAAGAGCATTCTTTGATAAGCATGTTTTTAAGTGACATCTTTGATTTTACCCTTTATCCTCCTCCTCATGCACATTAATCACACACCTAATTAATATTGCTTATTCATTAACTGATAAGAGTGAAAGATGGAATTATAATGGAAAGAATTATTAAAAGCATAAACATTGCTTATGGCCTATGTTGATGCTTGTAAAATTACAATGTTCCTGATGGAAATAAAAATAGACTATCTGTCAAAACAAAAGTCTACTAACATCTTTAAAACAAAGCAATACGTCATTTGTTGATCATGCAGTAATGCCAGAATAAAAATAAAGGCTAAATCATCACAATCACCAAATGGGAAGTTACCCCAAGAGTTCATTAAGTTTGGTCTCCAACTTCTCTTAAGGATCAACTATTAAAAAATATATATATATATATACACACATATCATATTCTGCTGGCTGTTTATTCTATTTGTCCTTGTCTGTATGACCCTGTATAGAATGGATGAATTGTCTAAAGGTTGGAGGGTAATGATACAACTCTTAAAAAAAAAAAGGTGGGTTTTTTTTGTTTGTTTTTGTTTTGGCTTTTGAGGAATAGCTTTCTAAAGAACAAGAGATTGGAATTCTTCTCTGAGGACTCACTTGGTTAATGATCACTTAACTGTGTTTTTCTCCTATTTAAATATTTTCCTAGTTCTTTAGTTCTTTCTTATGTTTAATTTAAGTCTCTCATTCTACAAACCCATTTTTTTTTGTTATGTTCTCTATGGCAAAGGAGACAAGCTAGTTAGCATTCCCTTTAAATATGTGCTTTTTCATATACACAAAGATAAGTTGCTTTTTATTCTTCCCTAAACTGCCCTCCCCAAACAAACAGAACAACACATTTGTTCCTGTAATTAATTCTTCTAAGTGTTTCAACTTTTCCTTATTTTTTTTTTTTTACCCCCTGCACTTTGTGTTCACATCCCACAAAATGGAAAGAGCCACTGGCTGTAGCTGTAAGGGAGGCCATCAAGTCCAAGTGCTAGACTTAGAATCTGGTGAGACCTGGGTTTGAATTCTGCCTTTATTCTGTAGTACATATGGCTTGAGTAAGGCTTTTCACTTTACGAGGCTGCATTTATTCATATGTCAAAGATGATATTGAATTAGGTGATTTTTAAGATCCTTCCTAGACCTAAGTTAGATGATTTTGCTAGCACTACCTACTTTAGGGGGTTTTGTAAGCCTTAAAATGTTTTATGAATTCTTGTTGCAATTCTAATAGAGGCTAGATAAATGACAAATACAAAAATAAGATTTTTTTATCTTAATGTCTTAATCTTCTTTACATAAATAAATATATCATACCCAAAGAAGAGAGCCAGAAAAAAAAAAAAAAAGGTATAGACCATGTGTCTTTCAGGTCCTTGTCCCTAATAGGAAAAGGCCTGACTATAACTTCTGAAGGCCTCTTGTGAAATGTCTTTGGATAGTCCCCCTACCCATGGAAATTCAGACAATATAACTGTCTGGCTGATTTTGCTTTTCCTAAAAAGGGCCCTCAGCTCTCTAAAAGAATTCAAGCTAAAAGGATGTTGAACTAGGTTCTACTTAACTTCAAAAACAAATAAACAAAAAACCAAAATAAACTCTTTGTCAAAGCCCTAGTTAGTCAAGAAAATCTGCTCTTGTTTTCAGTCTGTCAAGTAAATTTTCCTCTATTGGGTTCAACCTTGTGTGGGACAGAGCTCACTTACTCAAAATAAAAACAAAGACTTAGATACCTTGAAAGCAGAAGTTTATTGCTTTCTCATGAGAAAGGATACTGCTCCTAGTCACCATTGCTAGCCAGGAGAGTATCTTGTATAATATCTTGTATCTTGTATAATCTGTACAACTCATCCTATCAATAAAGGTTTCAAGGATACTCCCTTAGGGACATAATTCCCTGCTGTGTCCTTCTTCCTTTCTGAGGTAATATGAATGGTATAGGCTGCAGACCTCACTCCATAATGGAGTGAGATTTGATATTTTTGTCTCTTCTCCCACCTTTTCTCCTCTCTCTTTCTCTTTCACAGAACTTCTCTCTGTCTCTGTCTCTATCTTTCTGTCTGTCTGTCTCTATCTCTCTGTCTTTGTCATTTTTTGTCTCTCTCTCTCTGTCTTTGTCTCTCTCCCTCTGTCCCTCTGTCTCTGTCTCCATCTCTCTCTTTGTTTCTGTCTCTATCTCTCTCTGTGCCTGTGTCTGTCTATTTGTCTTTCAGCTTTTGGGCACTATGGTATAGACGATAGGGACTGTACTTGGAGTCATAAAGATCTGGGTTCAAATCCTGCTTCAGACATGAGATGTGTGATTTTGGACAAGTCATTGACTATGACTGAGCCTCAGTTTTACTATCTGCAAAATAAAGGTATTGGACTTGATGGCCTTTAAATTCTGTTCCTACTCTACACCTATAATTCAATGGACCTAAGATTCTTCCTTTAGCACTAGTCCCTAAGTGCCTATAGGTTTTTTTAGAGGCAATGTAGTATAGTGTGAAAAGCTAAGGAGGATGGGGGTGAAATTCCATTTTTGACCCCACTAGCTTTATGACCATGGACAAATTGTTTAACATATCTATAAACTGATTATGATACCCATAGCACCTACTTCACAGGGTAATTATGAGAATCATGTAGGATTATGTAGAAACATTTAGGTTGTGATTTATTCTTCATTCTCAAAGAGGACCATGACATGAGGGAGATCATGATGCTGATGAGGTTTAGAGGTTTAGGGGTTCTGGGACCCTGACATCATGACACGCCATGCCTGCCTGAATGAATTCAACCTAAATCTTCTTTCAGCCAGAGAAAAAGTTTATTAGAGATAAACCATATGTGACCGGAAAGTTGGTTAAAGAGACAACAAGCTAGGTGACAAGTAAATCCATATTGCTTTATTCCCTTAAGTTAGGGACATATTCATGGAGCCAGAGCTTTAATTATGACTGAATCAAGTAATTTTAGGAGGACATTTAAACCCTGATTCAGGATGTCTGTGTTAAGCAGTTTATGATCTCCATATGTTTAACCAGAGTATGAGAAAGGAATTGAACAAGATAGGCAAATGTCAGATCCAGGATGACTGGAGTTGGCTCCAGCAGCTAGGTAGAGAAAAAAAAATGGATATAGCACTAGACATGGAATCAAGAAGACCTGTATTCAAATCCTAGCTTAGACACATATAATCATACTGCACAAGTCCCTTTACCTTTGCCTATTTTCTCACCAGTGAAATGGTATAACAATAGCACCTACCTCACAGGGTCGTTGTGAGGGTCAAATCGGTTAACATTATGTAAGGTAATTTGCAAACCTTAAAGTACTATATAAAATGCTATTACTTTTATTGTTATTATTTAAAGAACTTTTCAAAAGTTAAAACACATTTCAGACATCTGGGGTCCTCCCAGAATCTCTGTTTAAGG
Organism: Phascolarctos cinereus; assembly: GCF_003287225.1. Lineage (NCBI taxonomy): Eukaryota > Metazoa > Chordata > Mammalia > Diprotodontia > Phascolarctidae > Phascolarctos > Phascolarctos cinereus. The sequence goes on along the minus strand of NW_027556402.1, from coordinate 98,385,187 downwards.
AGGGTGGAGGGTCAGACACATCTTCATTTCTCGCCATCGTGCCCTGCACTCCCCCTTCTCACTCTTTTGTTTTCTTTTTATGTGTTGTCTTCCCGATATGAATTTAAGATCCTTGAGGGCATCTGTCTTTCTTTTTGCCTGTTTTTGTAATAACAGAGTTTAGCACAATACCTGGAACATAATAAGTGCTTAATAAATGCTTGTTAACTGACTGACTGACACACATTTCCACAGGATGACAGAATTTCATAATTAAGAAGGTACCTCATTGACAAGCTAGTCCAGGTGTTCTCAAGATCTTTCAGAAAGCTTATAAACTTTGATGGGGAAAAAAGGTACATCTTCATTTTCACTAACCTTTGCTTTCCATTTGCAATCTTATGTATTTTTTGTGCATTAATAATATGATCTGAGAAGGTGCCATTAAGCATTAAGAGACTGTCAGTGAGGCTAATGGCACAAAAACAGTAAGAACCACTGCTCTTAATATAAATAAATAAAGAACAGTGCACTCTCCACTATACTAACCCTGTTCCAGTTTCACTATTTGTTACCAAGTGTGTAAAATTATAAATATGAATTGTATAATGTTCATGACACATGAAAAAGTTTAATAACTTCTTCTCTAGTTGGACAGATACCTAAAAAAGTAATCTCTTCTCCAACATACCCAACACTTGATTATCCAGTCTTGGCTTGAATATTTACCCTGATGAGGAAATTCCTATTTCTTAAGGTTGCCCCCTCACTTTGGGATAGCTTTAATTGTTAGGACACATATCCTGACATCAGCTTTTCCTTGTTTATTTGTTGTCTGTGTCTCTGAATTCCTCAAAGAATCGGGAGAGAAATATCCCTTTCCATTCCCCCCCCTTTCTTTTCCTTCTGGTTTCTGTTAAATTTAATTGCAGGCTTTAAAGAAATCGATAATTGAAAACAGCATGACCAATGACAGAGGATACGTCAGGAGAAAGCAAAGGCAAGGAAAAAAGTGGGGAAGAATCCTATAACTTATATATATAGCATAAAACATATGGGAACAAATGCAGCCAGAGGGGAAAAAGAGTCAACACAACCTCATATCTGGTAAAACAGCATCATCAACAACAACAACAATAACAAAAGAGTGCCAGGCTGGAAGTTTATATTTATCCAAAGATAAATATAAAAGATAAATAAAAGGGAATAAGGGATCTGGTGTAGTCAGATGGCTTTTCTCCACCTGGGAATCAGCATGAGTAGAAAGATCATTTTAGTTTATCTCTGACATGAAACAAAACAGGATTCACAGGGAGGGTAGGAAAAAACAAGGAAACAGCAGCAACAACCTTACTCTGAAGGAAAATGCTTTGAAGCAATGGATAAGGCTCACTGAGAATTAAAGGATTGGAAATTTTTTGCTTAGTGGCTATATTCATCATGAGGGCTTGTCAGTTATATACTGATGCATCACATAAGATGTGTGTGTGTATGTGTGTGTGTGTGTGTGTGTGTGAGAGAGAGAGAGAGAGAGAGAGAGAGAGAGAGAGAGAGAGAGAGAGAGATACAGAGAGAGACAGAGAAAGAATGAGAGATGAGGGTGGGTTTAGGGGCAGGAGGCCAGAGCACTGCTTTCCACTGTATGATTTTCCAAGAATCATATTGAATTTAAGCTGCTTGACTTCTATTGGAAGTGACAGAAGTCATGCAGCTTGAGCTCACTGCTAAAGTAAGAGAATACAGAGGTGGGTGTTTAACATTCAATCAAGCACCAAACACCCTGTGGGTACCTTCTATCTTACAGCATGAAAGGAGAGAACATATTATTCCCAGGAGGAAGAGAATCAAAAATTAAATTGCTTTCTTTCTAACATAGCCTACACTTAATCTGAAAGTCAAGATGCCCGGTCCATGAACTTTGAGCATAGCAATTTCACTAATTATATAGTTGGCATTACATTTTATCATGAATGTTCAGTGTCAGAAAGCATTCATATTTTTATTTAAAAATGGAAAAGAAATTCATGGATGTAATCCAATCCATTACATTTTCCAGATTTTTATTATGTGCCTATCCAGGGCAAAGCACACAGGAACAAAACCAATAATATACCCTATCATTAGGGAATATATTAATAATGATGAACATAGAGGTGAAAGTCTATAATTGTTCCCCACTCAGTGGCTCAATGTTTTTAATGAGCAGCACAGTAGACAGCTATGTGGATAGACACTGGCCTGAAGTCAGGAAGACCTGAATTCAAATTCAGCCTCAGACACTCACTAGCTGTGTGATCCTGGACAAGTTAATTAACTTCTGTTTGATTTAATCCACTGGAGAAGGAAATGACAAATTACTCCAGTACCCTTGCCAAGAAAACCTTAAATAGGGCCATTAAGAGTGAAGCGCAACTGAAATAGCTCAACAACAGTCTGTTACTTATGGTTTTGTTCTCAGGAGACTACTGTGTAGGTCTCAACTGACTTTTGCTACCTATGCGGGCATAAGTAAATCACCTTTTAAAATGAGCCTCAGTTTGCTCATCTGGAAATTTGAACTATTATCACCACAAGCATCAACACATCAACACAGTTCTATTCCCTACCATGGAATGCAAAATGTGAAGAGTCCATGTGTGTTGACAAATGAAGTTGTGCATGAATTTCCACAAGTTTTGCCTTTTATAACAGAGACTGGGGCTCAGACAACACTTTTTATGTACTGATGCCTATAGTGATAAGAGCTCACTTTTCTGTAGCTCTTCCAGATTCACAAAGCACCATAAGGTTTGCAAACAGCAGGTACAGTTCACTCTGTCTGGATAAGCAAGGTAGAGTTACGCTGATTCCAAATCCAACCTGGAGGCAGTGAACCAGAGTTTGGTTCTTGTTTCTGCCACTTGTTACCTTGGGCAACATATTTCGCCACTATGACCTTTGGTTTCCTTATCTATAAAGTGAAAGTTGTGCTAGATGACTTCTCATGGCCCTTCTAGCTCTAAAGCTATACTTCTATAATTCCTATGGATTACTAACTCAATGATGAGTGTATTTTCTAACTGTTCTTACTGGCTATGCTGCTCCTTATTTATTCTTCACTCTGTACAGAAATTATATATGTAATACCTTTATACATCTGTGGCAGCTACAAGTCATCTTTTTTGGCCCTAACAACTCTGAATTGGCTATTTTTAAAATTTTAACATACATATATTTTTTTATCAATGTGTTATTCTTTGTCTTTCCATCTCATTCCTACCCACTGGAGAAAGAAAAAAGAAAGAAAGAATAGAACTCTTTATTATGTAGGCATAGTCAAGCAAGAAATATTCTTATATTGGTCATATTCAAAAACGAATTTCTTATTTGGCAATCATGATGGGTACCTTATTCATCAATCCTCTGTTATGGTGGTTGCATCTAGTTGATTGGAGTTCTTGGGCCTTTCAAAAATTGTTTTTTTTTATAATATGTCTAAGCTTATACATGACAGTACAGTGGTAGCCAGGTAACTGATGGGTTAAGGAAGGTTCATTTTTCAAGTTCATTTGCAAAGTGTCATAACAGAGGGAAATGTAAGATACAAAATACCTCTCTGCTCTTTAAATGCTATAATATTTTTACTGTTTTCCATTATACAGTCTATAATAATTACTATGCCTTATTTATCTCTTTCTTCTGTAAAGTCTAGCATAACATGGGATTTTTTTTCCTTTCCTTTTTTTTTTTAGGGGTGTGTGGTGGGTGTTTGGTTCTATAAGTTGTTAGGTATGGAGAAATGTCTGCATGAAAACTCTTTCCACTGATGAAAATAAGGAACTCATCTGTAATTTGTAATCTCAGAGAGTTGGGGGAGAGTAAGGGACTCACTCATTGTCACAAATCCAACATGTATCAGGTACAACTTAAACCCAGACCTTTCCAGCTCTGAAGGTGACTTTTTATCCATTAAGTTGCACTGCCTCTCTTATTGCCTGTACTGGACACTTAAGAAATGTTTGAAGAAACCCAAACATCTCTAGCAAATTATAGTATATGAAATTTTTTTCACCAGATTATTTCATTCAAACTCACAACAGCCCTGTGAGGTCACAAGGTCATAGTCTTAATTTTATAGATAAGCAATCTGAAATTTTGGGAGTGATGTGACTTGTTTTCAGTCTCTCAGATGCTAAATAGTGGAAGCAGGGGGCAGTATTCTGTTTTAGATGTTTGGATTTTTACAATTTAAGGTCTTGAGAATCTGCCCCCACTTATTTTAGAGATGAATATATTTAGTCACAGAGAGATTAAGTGAATTTCCAAGCTCCATAATAAATTCCTGTTGCTGTGCAGTTCATGAAAAACAAGCAAACCAACCAACCAACAAACAAACAAAATATGTGGCAGCTAAGTGAGACAGTGGATAGAGTACTGGGCCTGGAGTCAGGAATACCTGAGCTCAAATTCAGCCTTAGATCCTTGCTAGCCATGTGACTCTGGGCAAGTCATTTAATAGCTGTTTGCTTCTATTTCCTCACCTGTAAAATGAGGATAATACTGGCATCCACCTCTCAGGGTTATTGTGACAATCGAAAGAGTTATTATTTGTGTAGCACATAACACAGTGCCTAGCACACAATAGGTGCTATATAAATACTAGTTATTATTATTGTTATAACAAAATTAACAAATGAAAAAAAAATTGGGAATCCAACCCAGATGTAAGCAAGGAGTGTAAGTCAGATAGATTCCAGGGTAGACTTAAAAATAATGATAATTTGTAGAACTCTCCCGACCTTAAAACCAGGAATAATGCTGCATTAGTAGCAGTTGGTACGTGAATTGTGAGTATTCTGACTACATAGCAAGTGCCCTTTCTACTCCCTCATGTTAGAGACAGTCATAATTTTTTGAGGATGATAATAGAAGTGGGGAAAGAAGAAAGAGATGTTCTTCATTGATGCAGATCAAAAACTTACTGTTAATTTACATTCTTAGAGCAGGAGTTTTTAACTTTCTTAGTGTGATGGACTCTTTGACAGTAAAGTCCATACATTCCTTTAAAGAATAATGTCTTAAAAATCATTGATGGAAATATTAAATTCCTGTTAGATGTTACTGAAAACAAAGATGTATTTTTTTTTCCCACCCAAGTTTGCAAACTCCCAGAAATCTAATCATAATCCCCAGGGATCAGAGAGGAGGCTTGGATCTCAGGTTAAATACAGTTGTCTTAGAGAATTGGTAGGGTGTCCTGAGAGTGTCCATGTTCATAGCACAGGTAGGCATCAAAAGTGGTCCACCAGGTGCCAAGGTTGAATCTCTATCCAGTATATCATGCTGTCTTGAGGTCATACGTGTGGTTCTCATTTTCATAAAGGTCCACAAAACACACAAACATACTCCAACCTTTAAATAGTTAAAGATGCTGCATTTTAATTCTATTCTGTTGTTTGGAATATTAATAAGCTGATTTATGAAGTATGAGAATTTTATTTGAAACTATCAGAATATTTTTACATAATTGTACTATCCATGCTACTGAATTTCATACTGACCGTTCAATATTTTCTCAATTTTCTCTTTGTCTGTCATCACTTTAAACATATTCTCAATGATTTTGGATCCTAAGATCAAAATCTCACCTGTATAGTAGAGAAAAAAGTTAAGGAATCTTTTTGATCATTATCATGAATCACATTTTATTAGCAAATGTTACATGCTAGGCACTGTGCTAAGTGCTGGGGATATAAAGAATGGCAAAAACCTAGTCCCTGATCTCAGGGAGCTTACCTTCTATTGAGGGAGACAACATGCAAACAACTATATACATACAAATGATATACAGTATAAATGGAAAGTAATTTTAGTTACTAGCAGGGGAATGGGACCAGAAGTATATATTGTAAGAAGTGGGATATGAGCTGAGTCTGTGCCAGGTGGCCAAAGAAGGAGTTTGTTCTGACCCCCATATTTTCACAGACGTCTCTGATTGTTTTGCTCTGAACCCTTTCTAATAAGGGATCCCAAACCATATAGCCACAGGAAGGTGTCTGGGCATTCAAATATCTGCATCCCTCACAGAGAGCTTCTGTCTATTCTGAAGGAATCTAATTTAAGAGGGCTGGTTCAGAACAGGATTCCTTTCAGATGGCAGGGAGGTGAAGGAAATCAAGAAAAAACAAATTTCTGAAGGACAAGGATTATTGTTGCACGCAGGAGAAAAACAGCCACCCACACAAACATCGGACTCCTTCAAGTAAGGAACACCTGATAAGAATGGTAAAGTGGCTGTTCACAGGAAAGCCTGCAGAAATCTACATAAAAAGCTTGTCTTCAAAGAGGGGCATTGTGTGATATGAATTAGATGAATGAGTTGCAGCCCAGCATTTCTCGTGGCGGGCTGGCTGAAGAGGCTAGGATGAAATTATTTTGCCATGAAGGAAGATCCCTGCACAAAGGAAGTAGTGATTACTTGAAGATGTGAAGTCTCCTTCAGGGTATTTAAAAGTGTTCTCTTAGGTTTTGATTGACTAGAAAAAAGAACATGGGAAAAATAATAAACATTTCTCTGAGAAAAATGGATTTTATACTGAGATAAAATAAACACAGACTTCCAAAAATCCTAACCCTAACCCCCTAAAAGTTCACAAATTATGCATTTCATCAAGCAACCAAGATTTTACTATTTTATATGGCCCCAACAGGAGACCATTAGAAGGATGTCACTTTTTTTTTTCCAAAAGGAAACTTGAAGCACAGAGTTAAAGAAAGAAATGGAAAACAAAATAAATTCTAGGGAATGAGATTAGCATCACAGGTCCCAGCAGTGACATAGGATAATGGTGATATTAATCAATCAGTAAGCATTTATTAAATATCTAGTATGTACCATGTTAGAAGCATGCAAAACAAAACCTTATCTGCCCTCAAGAAGCTTAAATTATACACAGGACACAAGATATTAAAATATAACTGTATTGTGTGTGTATGGCCCGCATGAGACATATTTAAGAGACATATTGCACCCTCAATCACCCCTCTTCTCTCTAGAATCTTCAGCCTCCCCATATCAACTGCTTCCTTCCCTAAGGCCTTCAAACATTTTTGATTCTTTCTCATCAACAAAATAAAACAAAATAAAAACAAAAGCTTGCACATCAGACTTCTAATATCACGCAGCCGTTAAGTGTCAAAGTCTAAAACATATGTTTTCTGATTTCAGTTCATGACTCTTTCCACATTCCCTTTCATATAATACCAGACATGAACTAATTGTCCAATTTAAACTATATAGAATACATGGACAGTCCCTCCACTGTGAAAAAAGACAGAAGACTAAGAATATAGAATGAAGAATAACCTTCCCTACCTAGGTAGCCCCTTCCCTTGTCCATGTATCTGATGAGAATTTTTTTTAATTGTAATTCAACATTTTATGCAGAATGGAAACTGGTAGTAATAAGATATGTGATTGTGTGTGTGTGTGTGTATGTGTGTGTGTGTGTGTGTGTGTGTGTGTGTGCACGTGCGCACGCATGCGCGTGTGTGCACGAGCTCTGGATTTTCTGGCTTTAATTTTCAAAAAAATTATGTCACCTTCCTTCTAACCTATCTCAGCCTCATTTGATAACTGCTTAATCTCTTTTTTCTTCCTTCCTTTCTTCCTTCCTTCCTTCCTTCCTTCCTTCCTTCCTTCCTTCCTTCCTTCCTTCCTTCCTTCCTTCCTTCCTTCTTTCTTCCTTTTTCTTTCTTCTTTCTTTCTTTCTTTCTTTCTTTCTTTTCTTTCTTTCTTTCTTTCTTTCTTTCTTTCTTTCTTTCTTTTTTGAGGACAGCAAAGGGAAAGATGAGAGAAGACAAAAGTGTTCCTTTCAGAAAATTAAGCAGTGTTCCTAGGAAATGGCTCCCATAATCTTTATTGCCAATAAACTCCAACCACTCTTGCATTTCTTGTGCTTACCTATTTCTCAGTTGTTCTTCACAGCTTCTCCCTTCTTTTTTCTGACTCTGGTAACTCAAGTAGGCTCTAATTAAAGACACTTGTGTCCCCATATGGTTATGGTTGGGTTTTTTATAATTACATGTGAAAGAATTATAAATAATTATAAATAAATTATAATTTTAATTATAATTATATTTGTTTTTTAATATAAATTTATTTATTTTAGTTTTCAATATTCACTTCCACAAGTTTTTGAGTTCCAAACTTCTCACCCCTCCCCCCACCCCAAGATGCATGCATTCTGAATACTCCTTCCCCTGGTCTGCCTTCTCTTCTATCTCTCCCCCTCCCTTCTCTTATCCCCTTCCCCTTCTATTTTCCTGTAGATGGACTTCTGTACCCCATTTCCTGTATTTCTTATTTCCCAGTTGCATGTGAAAACTTTTTTTTAAAACATGTGTTTTTAAAACTTTGAGTTCCAAATTTTCTCCCTTCCTCCCTCCCCACCCACCCTCATTGAAAAGGCAAGCAACTCAATATAGGTTGTACATGTGCAGTTATGCAAAACACTTCCATAGTAGACATGTTGTGAAAAACTAACTCTATTTCCCTTAATCCTATCCTGCCCTCCCATTTATTCTATTCTTTCTTTTGACCCTGTCCCTCCTCAGAAGTATTTGCTTCTGATTACCCTCTTTCCCACTCTGCCCTCCTCTCTATCACGCCCCTGCTCTCTTGTCCCCTTCTCCCCCTATTTTCCTGTAGGGTAAGACAGATTTCCATACCCAATTGAATGTGTATGTTATTCTCTCCTTAAACCATATCCTATGAGAATAAGATTCCCTCATTCCCTCTCACCTTCCCCTGTTTCCCCTCCACTGTGAGAGACTTTTCTGGGTTTTTTTTGTGAGATAATTTACCCCATTCTACCTCTCCCTTTTCTTCTCCGAGTATCATCCTCTCTCATCTCTTAATTTTATTCTCCAGATATGACCCCTTAATCTTCAACTCACCCTCTGTCCTCTATCTATGTACCTATCTATCTATCTATCTATCTATCTATCTATCTATCTATCTATCCATACATACATACAATTTTTTCCTTCAACTACCCTAATACTGACAAAGTTCTCATGAGTTACAAATATCATCTTTCCATGCAGGAATGTAAACAGTTCAATCTTAATAAGTCTCTTATGATTTCTCTTTCCTGTTTACCTCTTCATGTTCCACTGAGTCCTGTATTTGAAAGTCAAATTTTCTTTCAGCTCTGGTCTTTTCATCAGGAATGCTTGAAAGTCCTCTATTTCACTGAATGACCATTTTTTTCCCCTGAAGGATTATACTCAGTTTTGCTGGGTAGGTCATTCTTGGTTGTAATCCTATCTCCTTTGCCCTCTGGAATATCATATTCCATGCCCTGCGGTCCTTTAATGTAGAAGCTGCTAAATCTTGTGTTATCCTGATTGTGTTTCCACAGTACTTGAATTGTTTCCTTCTGACAGCTTGTAATATTTTCTCCTTGACCTGGGAACTCTGGAATTTGGCTACAATATTGCTAGGAGTTTTCCTTTGGGGATCTCTTTCAGGAGGAGATCTGTGGATTCTTTCAATTTCTATTTTGCCCTCTGGTTCTAATATATCAGGGCAGTTTTCCTTGATAATTTCTTGAAAGATGATGTCTAGGCTTTTTTTGATCATGGCTTTCAGATAGTCCAATAATTTTTAAATTCTGTCTCCTGGATCTATTTTCCAGGTCAGTTGTTTTTCCAATGAGATATTTCACATTGTTTTCTAATTTTTCATTCTTTTGGATTTGTTTTACAGTGTCTCGATTTCTCATAAAGTCACTGTTCCAATTGCTCTATTCTAATTTTTAAGGAAGTATTTTCTTCAGTAATCTTTTGGACTTCCTTTTCCATTTGGCCAATTTTTCTTTTTAGGGCATTTTTCTCCTCATTGGCTTTTTGGACCTCTTTTGCCATTTGGGTTAGGCTTTTTAAGGTGTTATTTTCTTCAGTATTTTTTGGGTCTCCTTTAGCAAGCTGTTGACTTGTTTTTCATGATTTTCTTGCATCACTCTCATTTCTCTTCCCAGTTTTTCCTCTACTTCCCTTACTTGCTTCTCAAAATCCCTTTTGAGCTCTTCCAAGGCCTGGGACTGATTCATATTTTTCTTGGAGGCTTTGGATGTAGGAGCTTTGATTTTGTTGTCTTCTGGTTGTATATTTTGATCTTCTTTTCACCAAAGTAAGATAATATAGTCTGACTCTTTTGTGCTGCTTGCTCATGATCCCAGCCAATTACTTGAGTTTTAAACTCCTTGTTAAGGTAAGAGTCTGCTTCCAATGTGGAGAGTGTACTTTCCCAAGCTTCAGGGGTTTGTGTAGCTGTTTTCAGAGATACTTGTCGGGACCTGTAAATTTTCAGTTCTTCCAAGGTGGTATGATCAAGGGCGATGTGTTTACTCCTTTCCTGGCCTCTGATCACAAGTATTCCTTTCTGTCCCGTAACTGTGAGGAAGGGTTCCTCTCTACAGCCACTACAAGCTCCACCACGCCAGCGCTCCTAGTCACCCCATCACTGCCGCCCAGAACTGTGACCCAGATCCACCCACGGCAAAGCAAGAGATTCCTGCCTCAGCACTGGCAAAGAGATCCCTGCAGTCCCTCTCTGATCAGCCACTGGATGCCCCCTCAGTCTGTGGGCCAGAAGTTCGGGAAGCAGCTGCCCCCCCCCCAGGGCCATGCTCTTGGGGAATGGAGTTGAAACCCCGCCTTCTTCTCTGACCACTGACAGAAACAGACTTTTCCCACTGACCTTCTAAGTTGTCTTTGGCATTCGTGGATTGAGGAGTCTGGAAACCTCCACAGCTGCCCGCGATTCAGTCCTCTGAGGTTTGCTCCAGGTTTGCTGTGGCCTGCGTGCCCATGCTGCACTGTGCTGCGCTCCCAGCTCAGCGCGATACACCTTTGTGATCAATCATCCAGGTTGTCTTGGGCTGGAAATTTGTTTCACTCTGTCTTTTTGTGGGTTTTGCTGCTTCAGAATTTGTTTAGAGCCATTTTTTATGAGTATTTGGAGGGGTTTGGGGGAGAGCTCAAGCAAGTCACTGCTTTCACGCTGCCATCTTGGCTCCGCCTCTAATTATAAATATATTTAAAAAGTGAATTTCCTGCTCTTCACAAAGGAAAAAAAAAAACAAGGGAAAGTTGCTTTAATGAGGCTACATTTTCTTATATGCAAAATGAGCATTTTTTTTGTTTCTTAGACATTTAACAGATGCTAGCATATTTACAACATTTTTAAAGGAGAGATTATTTAAATTTAGTACAGTCAGCAATAATGTCATCCAAGTTTTTCTTCCATAATAATGGAGATTTTTTAAGTTACCTGGTTCTTACCTACCAAGCATGTGTTAATGTCACTAATTAGTAGTAGTGTCACTAATTGGGTTTCTTTTGTCAAAGAAAAAAAATTGCCTTGGAGTCAGGCTCTGCCTTAAATATTTTTTTATAGATGAAATTTGCAGACAGCTATTTATTGAACCCAAATTGCTCCCACCCATACCCTAGTTCCAGAGAGACCAAACAAAATCATGCTATTTTCACAGTCTATTTCTACACAAACTATCTAACCTAATCACACAGGTATTAAAATGGCAGAGCCAGTTTTCAAACTCAGGTTCTGTGAATCCAGTTTCAGGATTCTTTCTATTATACTATGCTGTCTGTTCTAAAATTAGCTAATCAATATCTGTGAGAGTGTAGCATCATAGATTATCCAATTTGAGAATTAGTGGAGAGAAAGCATGGAAAACTGGATAAGGAGGTAGCTTTATGTCAGGAAGTTCTGGCTTCAAGTCCTGCTCCAAAGGCATACCATGTATATGACAATAGGGAAGGCACTTAAATTCTCAGTGCCCCCAGGCAACTCTCTTAAACTGTAAGTTATAGAAAAGGTTACTATTTTTTTAAAGTTTTCAATATTCACTTTTATAAGATTTTGAGTTCTAAATTTTTCCCTCTCCTTCCCCTCTCTCCTCCCTAAGACAGCATGCAATCTGATGTGGGCTTTATATGTACAATCATATTAAACATATTTCCACACTAGTCATATAGTGAAAGAAGAATCAGAACAAAAGGGGAAAACTGCAACAAACAAATATACAAAAACAAACAAAAAAGAGAAAGTAGAATGCTTCTATTTGCATTCAAACTCCATAGTTCTTTTCTGGTTTTCCATCATGAATATTTTGGAATTGTCTTAGATCATTGCATTGCTGAGAAGAGCTAAGTCTATCAAAGTTGATCATCAAATACGTACAAGGTTCTCCTGGTTCTACTCGCTTCACTCAGCATCAGTTCATGCAAGTTTTTCCAGGTTTTTCTAAAGTCTGCCTACTCATTGTTTCGTATTGCAAATTAATATTCATTACATTCATATACCACAACTTGTTCAGTCATTCCCCAATTGATAAGAATCCTCTCAATTTCCAATTCTTTGCCACCACAAAAAGAGCTGCTATAAATATTTTTGTACATGTGGGTGTTTTTTCCTTTTTTATGAGCTCTTTGGGATACAGATTTATTAGAGGTATTGCTATATCAAAGGGAATGCACAGTTTTGTAGCCCTTTAGGTGTAACTCCAAATTGCTCTCCAAAATGTTTGTATGCATTGGTGCATTGGTGTTCCTATTTTCAAAATGGGCATAATTCTTACCTTATCTGCTTCATAGATATGAGTATGCTTTATAGATATGGATGTGCTGTATAGATATAGATAAGAGATTATAGCTTTAGAGCTATAAGACATGTTTGAAGACATCTGGAGTTGTGAAAAGGCTTTCTAAACCAGAAAGTTCAATATAAATATGAGTTGCTATAATTACTGTTTGGCTGGAAATTTGAATTGATTGAATATTTTGCAGACAAGTGAATCTATAAGAAAGGTATCCAATAAAGTCTGGTTCCTTATGATTTTTGTGGAAATATGGGGGCATAAAAGCAACTCAAACACCATGCCCAAATTTAATTAAAAATTGAGGGCAAAAAAGGTTTCATCACATAAAATGATGACAGCATTACCAACTGGTAGGACTCCATGGCTTATGGGGATGGGAAAAATAAGTTTTAGTAGGACATTTTTATGTGGGAGTAAATGTTCCAACATCTTAGTTCTTCCTCCCAGAGTTTAAATACCCTTTTTTTTTTTTTTGCAAATTTCTTTCTTGCTTTCATTTCTTCCTACTCTCCATCTGGTGCACTTCATCTGTCTTGTCCTACTGCTGAACTGTTCCTACTGTTTCATTGTTTTTGCCCCTTTCTATGCTTTCTACGTTGACCCACCTGTGCAACCATCTTACTGATGACACAGACTTTTCCCCATTAAGCTCTTTCTTTAATACCATGTCTTGAAGAATTTGTTAAAAAAAAAAAGACTTGGAGACAGAAAGGTGACTGCATAAATTGTACAGAAAATAATTAAAGTAATATTGCTTCAAAATTGAGTTTTAAGCATATTATGGCTTTGCAAGAAGAGACAAAATGTAGCAATCACCCAGATATGTTATTGACATCAAGAAAAGATCTGTACCCACAGAGATAGTCATATAAAGGTAAGCTGGGGTGGGCAAAAGCTGTTTGAGTGTAGCTTCAGGTATGTAGGACAAAGGACAGTAGCTCTACCACGTGGTAAAATGAAACGCATAGCAATATGCAAGGCTCTGCTGCAAGCTGTCAGGAGGCATGATGGGATCTAAAAGGAATATACTCATCACAATACAATTATCAGTAAGAGCCAGGGGAATTCCTACTTTAGGGGGAAGAAAAATGATAAACAAAACAGATTTGACTTGAAACACTCTTGCTGTGCTGGCTAGATGTAGCTATAGGCATGATTCCTAAAAGAACTGAAATAATTCTGAAGCTACAGATTTTCTCACAAAAGAGTTATGATATACTATTTGCATTGAAGAAGATGACTAGAATGTGAAATTCAGTAATGAAAAGACAGCTTAAGAAAAGCAATAAACAATAATAATATTTATGCTTCCTACTTGATGGACTTATATGGAGAATGCTATGCAAAACTTAAAGTACTTTGCACACGGAAGTTATTATGATAGATTTAAATGTTGAATCAAAAGACATTTTTTCTGGTGACCCAAAACTAGTAATGGGGGGGATGGTGGAAGCAATGGATAAATGACTTATGAATCAAAGTTTTTGGGTTTTTTTAATGTCATATTCTTCTTAAAATTAATTTATTTAAGGCAGATTTGCAAAACTCATTTTTAAACATAACTTTTAGGTATACCAAAAGATACAAAATGAAAGGCTAGATATGCTTTACTAAGATGGTAAAATCACTTGCAGAGAGAACAGGAGAAATATACTATTCGAATCCTATAGATTTTTGGGTTACCTTTGAAGTCGATGAATCTATCTCAAGGGTAATCAAGATGGGTGAAGTCAGTGGAGGAACATGTCTCAGTATTGCTGTAGTCTACAAATATTGGCATAGTTGGAAGGGACTTAGGAGCAAGAATATCCATTAAAGGTAACCTAATTCAATTCTCTCATTTAAATAGATGAATAATCATACCACCAGAGACTCATAGTTATAGAAAAACAAGAAAATATTCTTAAGAAATTAAATATGTTTTCTTCAAGTCTGATCTTGGCAAGAAAAATAACTTCCCAAACCATGATATTACTTAGTTTTAATTTTGAAAAAGGTGGTGTTGGGGGTGGGGAGGTGGTGATTGGGGAAAGAAATTCATGTTACTCATTGCCCCATCTACTTTGTCTATAGAGAATTCAGCTGATATAATCACAAAACTCTTCATTTTCATTAATTTTTATTGCTCAGATGGAGTGTCTATTGAAATGAGGCATCCTGTTAAAATAACTCACAAAGAAGGCACTAGAACAGAGAATCTACTCCCAATTTCCTTAATCTTCCCTACCACCTTTAAAGAATGTATGAATAAGTCTTCTTAGCTTTTGCCATCATGTAGTTACAACTTAAGAACTCAAGTGTTTCAATATAGAATGTAGATAAATATCTCTAAGAGATCTTGGCTTATTTAAAAACGGTCTATCTTAATTTCCCCTTTTCTTTCCTTTTTTTTCTCACTATTTTAAGAGGATATTCATCATTGTTGGGGTTTTTTTTGCTGTAAATTCATTATAATCACTCAATAGCAACAATAGCAATAAAAAAATTATCAAGTACCTCTAATTGTCAGTCATGTGCTAAGTACTAAGGTTACAAAGAAAAAAAAATAGTCACTATCCTCCTACAACTTTGGATGCACATCATGTCACTTATAAGTAGAAGTAACATGTATGCAAAGGAAATACAGGGTAATTTATTTATTTATTTATTTTTTTATTTGGGGTTAAGTGACTTGCCCAGAGTCACACAGCTAGTAAGTGCTATGTTTAAGGCCTGATTTGAATTCAGGTCCTCCTGACTCCAGGGCCGGTGCTCTATCCACTGCTCCACCTAGCTGCCCCAATATAAGGCAATCTAATAAACATTTATTTACTGGGTAAATTTACTATGTAAAGTTCTGAGTTAAAAGTTAGAAAGATACAAAGCTTAGGTGGTCTTTGCTTTCATGGAGCTTCCTGCTTGGTAGAGGGATAAGAAATATATGCAAATAATTTTCAGAAATTGTGGAAAGAGCATTGAATTTAGAATCAGAGTAATTGAATTGAATTCTGTCATTTCTTACCTTTCTGAACTGGGTCATATCACTTCGACTCACTGGAGGTAAAATGAGGGGACTGAACAAAATGACTTTTTCGTTCCCCTCCAACCCTAAATCCTCCAATTCTATTACCCTCCAGTATACAATAATTTATATAAGATGCATTCAAGGGGAAAAGAAAATGTAATGGCTGACTGGCTGCTGAGGGCGCAGTCCTTCATTTTATAGCATGAACAAGTATCTTCTGTTTCCTTTCAGCTTTCGTCTTACCATATAGTCATAAAAAGCCTTTTAATTGCCTCCTAAGCTGTTCAAAATGCTTGAATAGGTGAAATCTCACTCTTTTTCTTGGTGGCAAGTGAGGCAAGAATTCTCATAAGCCCCCTCAAGGAAGAAGAAGTAGCAGTGGTGGAAAAAATTATCTGCCTGCAGTCAGATACCTTATCTCTCCATCTGGTTGTCATGTAACTATAAATGCATAAATGTTTTTTTTTTCTGTATCTACTGTATTTTTTTATTTCTTTTTCTGAGGTCATGAGTATCAATACAGAGCGCACCAGCCTCACTTACTGAGTCTGTCGGTGATTTCTGCACCTGAGTTCGGTGAGGAGCTACCCTGAGGAACACCTGGTTTGATCCAGCCAATAGTGGATCAGCCTGACAGCTGAGATATCACATCCTGATATCAAGGTAGAGCCTTGTACACTAGCCATTCCACATGCTGAGATGCATTTAATAGGAGAAATGTCTTGTAGAAATTATTTTATGTTTGGGCTCACATGAACATGGACCTTGGTCATAAAGAAGATTATGTTCCCAGTTTGGGATATTGTTATACTTAAGCCCTAGCTATACCTCTATACCTTCACAGTAAGAATCCCTTTATAAAAGCTAATCAATATTATTTGGTTAAATAATATTGGGATGATATTAACTATTTATTGATATTTAGGGAAACCCACCAGATCATGAGTAATAGTCTTAGACAACTCCCAAGCCCTGAGAGTTATCCCTAAAATCTTAATGCAGTATGTAATCAGCTGGGCTCTGGACAACAGACCTACAGTTTAAGAGATGTTGGGAAAAGTGAGTCTTAAGCACATGTGGCTCAAAAAAAAATGCTATGCTGGGTACAAGAAAAAAAGTAATAGCGATAGAGAAGATGAGAAAAAACTACATGGAAGATACAGTATTTGAGTTGTGCTCAAAACAGGGAAGAATTCAACAGACAAAACAAAAGTATGAAAAAGTAGCACTACATTACAAGCATGGAGAACAGGGGAGCAAAGTCATGAAGGTGGGAAAATGAGCACATTCGGGTACCATAGTGATATAGTTTGTCTAGGGCATAGAGTGCTTGCACAGAACATGATCTACAGATCATTATAGATATAGTTCTAGCACTCAAAAGAATGCTCAATTATTCAGAAACTGGTTATACTTTATTTTGAAAATTATCCACAACCCTAGTTTCTCCTACCTACTTCCTGACTTTCATCCGTTTTGTTGCTTGTGTGGGTGTTTAGAAGAATAAACTGAATATTTCAGCAAACAAATCCAAACAAATTGATTTTACTAATTGATAAAAAGCTTTACTAAAAGTTGGAATCATAACTAGTAATTTCTGAATCTGAGGTAAATGGTAGTGGTGGAAGGAGGAGGGGCAATCTACTTGAAATGCATTTGCTGGGAAGGAGATAGTATTCCTAACAAGGTTTCTTTAAATGTGCAAAAAGCAGAGGAAACAGCTCAGGTATGAGGTTGAAACTATAGCCATTATTGGGGTATGGGAGACAGAATAGGACATACCCCAAGGGTTGTGCTTTTGCTTCCCTTTAAATTTCCAATGTATGACATACGCCTGCCTCTCTAGCCCTAGTTAGAGCACTGGGTTATTTCAATTGAGAAAGGAAACTGAAGAAACTCTGAGTTTTCAATTATCCATTCTTAACCTTTCCCTTAAACATCCAAAAACTACATTTCAAAATAGTTGTCCCATTCATATCCATGAATGGAATAGATTGACAATCAATGAAATTCTTTGAAATGTTTTACGGATCCCTTCTCTAGTTTGTCTTCTTAAACCTGCCACATAAGGCAAAACTTAAAAAACAAAACAAAACCAAAACTTTTGAAGCATACTATTTGCTATTTATTTTCTTCTGTTGTGCTTTGTTTCCTCTTTCTGGTGGTTCCTCCTATTGGTTCTAATTCTTCTCTACAACATCACTAATGTGAAAATATGTTTGATAGTAATGTACATATATAGCCTATATCCGATTACATGCCATCTTGGGGAGGGAGGTGGGGAGGAAGGGGGAGAAAATTTAAAACTCAAAAGGTTATGGAAGTGACTGTTGATAATTCAAAATAAATTAATTAAAAAAAAAAAGAAAAATATCATCCACATCCAATGAGAGTACTGATGAATTCTGAGTGCATGTTGGAGCCTAATTATTTTACTTACTTTATTTTTCTTAGTTAACATATTTTACATAACTTCATATGTGCAATTGATTTATTGCTTCATTTCTCAAATGGGTAGATTACAGGCTTGAGAAGGAGAGAGAATTTGGAACTCAAAAATATTAAAAATAGATGTTAAAACAAAATGAAAAATTATATTTGAAAACAAAAACAAAGGCAAAAAAACCCCTTTCCTTCTCTAATTTAAATAAACATTTATCTTAAAAAAGAGGCAGGCATTAGAGTGGATACAAATTTTATGCATGGTGTCAAAAGACAAGTATTCTAGTAGCAGCTCTGCTGTCTGTGTGACACTGGAAAAATTATGGCTCCTCTGGGCTTCAGTTCCCTCATCTGGAAAATGAGATGGCTGAAGTAGAGTATCTTTAATGTCTTTCCATTTCTGACCCTCCAGGTTTTCATGATACCTAAAATTTTATCATTAGAGTTTCATTCTTTTGTGTTTAATTTTCTATTTATTTCATTCTCTTTTAAAATGAATATACTCAGGGGTAGTATTGAAAGAGAGGAATATGGTTGTGTGTAACAGGCTGTTTAAGAAAGACACGGGGGCAGCTAAGTAGCCCAGGCGATAGAGCACTGGCCCTGAAGTCAGGATGACCTGAGTTTAAATCTGACCTCAGACCAAACACTTGACACTTACTAGCTGTGTGACCCTGGGCAAGTCACTTAACCCCAACTGCCTAAAAACAAACAAACAAACAAGCAAACAAACAAAAAACATGGGAGCCCCTAGATGGCACAGAGGATATAGCACCAGCTCTGGAGTCAGGAAGGTCTGAATTAAAATCTGGCTTCAGACACATAACACTCACTAGCTGTGTGACTGGGCAAGTCACTTAACCCCAATTGCTTCACCAAAAAAAAAAAAAAGACATGACAGAAGGAGCACTCCCCCATACACACAAACTCTCCTAATACAGACACACACACACACACACACACACACACACACACACACACACACACACGAAAACAAAACACAGAGCCTTGTTTCCTTGTAAAATTTTGACCAAAGCTTAAGGCAGTCTATCAGGTAAGCTCTGGAATATACTGAGAAATTATCCAAAATAGCAAAAAACTCTCTCTCTCTCTCTCTCTCTCTCTCTCTCTCTCTCTCTCTCTCTCTCTCTCTCTCTCTCTCTCTCTCTCTCTCTCCCCTCTCCCCATCCCCTCCATTTTTCTTTCATGGACTGACAAAAGTACAGGCAATCCTCAACATTTGCAACATCTAACTTTTGGGACTTTAAGCTTTGGTTTGATTTCATTAGTAACCTCATTTTTACTTTTGTGTTGGCAATCACACATGTTCCTGGCTATGCTTAGTAGAAGGGAAAAAATGAGATGCATGACACATGCGAATTTGTGGAGCAGCTGGTATAGCCTTGAAGGACACAGTGTCAGAGGTGTTGTTGAGACCTCACCAGTCTCAGTGTCTTCCACCAGCAACCACTAAAAGTCCCTGCAACCTCTCCTTAGGTTTTTAGAGGGCAGCAAAGTAGAGAAGTACTGTGCCCTCACCCCACCATCTGACACAGTGGAAGGTAAGATTTCAGGTTTTAAAATATTTAGTTTTGATAATTTTTTTGCTGTACAGTATTTATGGTATTGTGGATTTCATATGTTATAAAAATGAATATTGTCTGATATCAACTTTTTTATTGAGATGTTAGCACAAAAGGTCAGCATCCTTGGGAATTCTTAGTAAGAAAAATGTTTTGCATGTTACCAGTTTTATTCTCTGTACTGCATTTCATGGATTATTTCATAGTTACTGTGTTAGGAAAAGAGTATATTGCCAAAGTTAATGTTTTGTTAAAAAATTGTATGAAAGATTATGGTTTTTGGTTGTCACAGGAACCTAACCTCCTCCATCCAATAGCGTTTTTGACTTTCATACCTGTACTTTTAATGGGCATGTAATTTGTTAACAGTGAAAAATAATAAAGGAAGGCAGATGGATTAAGAAGAAATGGATTGAGAATTAAACCCTGCATTGAAATTTCCCTAGCATTGAGCTGTGGGAAAGCAGCATGGCAAAAAGAATTGTGGACTGGGCTTTGTTCACTTTCATCAACCACAGGTCAACTGATTGGGTCTAATCTGCTTTCTAACCTTCTGGCTGATTCAGTATGCTTTCACACTTTTCTCTCTTACTTCCTCACTTCTCTGTCCATTCCACAAAGATATTTTTATTTCATTTGCTTTTTCCTGTTTGCAGTCTCAAAAATAGTACCTGTCACATATTTTGTCCTGAATTCAGAAGAAGGAGTGTGGTATAGTTTACAGACCTTATTCTTCTCCATTTGTTCTACGTGGTTCCTTCCTTCTCCCCCAAAAATAAGGGGGACAGAAGTAACCTTCAAAATCACTGAAAACCTGGAATTCTCTCATTCTTTCATGCATAGTCAAACCCTTTTGTCCTTCATTGTATATCACTGTTTTATGATCCCTGAAGGCCATGGAAGGGAGTGGGCTTAGAACAGTAACACTGACTTCTTCAGTGTGGAGTACTCCATCCACCAATTAGAACTCAACTACAGAGTTAAGTACTTTGCACAGGCTCAAGAACCTAGTAGATGTCAGAGCTGGGATTTGAACTCAATTTTTCCCATCTCAAAGTCCAGTATTCTATACACTATATCATGCTATCTCAATAGTAATTCATTTATATTTGGAACTTTTTGTAAACAATTTCCTCCCAACAGCCCTGTGAAATCAATTTTCTATATATAATTACCCCCCCCCATTTTAAAGATGAAAAAACTGAAGGTTCCAGTGGCTGTGATTTGTCTATGGTCAAGAACTAACTCCATTTATCTGCAGACATAGATTACCCAATTGGACTTTATTCAAGTGTTTACCTAATCACTGGCATTATTGAACCAGACTTGGCAGATCCAGGGCTCAGACCCAAACCTTTTGATTCTAAGTGCAGGGTTCTTATTATTACACCATACATGCTTCTCCTTAATACTTTGGTATAAATTAGATTCCTTTCTTTCTTTCTGGAAGACAAAGTTAAAATATAAATTAACTGGGGATAAAGATTATTAAAATTAAAAGAAAATCCTTATCCTTTGTGAATAGAATCTACCAGTTTAGATCTGATTATCACAACACAGTGTGCTATTGGTTCAGGGCTTCCCAAATTTCCATCACACTTTGTCATAGATTGGCCCAAAGACAATTCCATGAACTTTTCTAAAATCATCTTTGTAACAAATTTTCTAAAATTATAATGAAAGATTTCCTCTTCCACATTGATATGGCATATGCCTTTTACAGATTTTAGACCTCTTTGCCAAATTTCACAAAACTATCCACTTCCTATTTTTTCCCCTAAGTCTCAAGCTCAGTTATCTATGAAGTACTACATTTTATTCATGACTCCTTGTTGGGCAATTCACAGTTTCTCATCTTGTTGATTCTTTTTTTTTATTATTATTTCTGTCCTTCATTGATCATCTACCTAATGCAAAGAAGACTTTTTTTCTGTTTCTTTTACAGTTTCATGAACATCACTGTAGAGCATAGGCTGCCCATCTCTTTTCTCATTTTCATTTTAATTTATCTTAATTTAACAAGCACTTACTGAGTACCAACTAGACACAAGGCATTGTATTAAGCATTGGGGATACAAAGAAAAATAATGAAAGTCTCCAACATAAAGAAGTTTACACGTATCAGACTGTTCAACATGACAAAACATGAAAATGATAAATGTTGGAGATGTGGGAAAATTGGAACAATAATGCATTGTTGGTGGTGTTGTGAAATGATCCAACCATTTTAGAGAACAATTTGGAACTATGCCCAAAGGGCTATAAAAAATGTGCATACCCTTTGACCCATCTCTAGGGCGGTATCCCAAAGAGATCATAAAAATGGGAAAAGGACCCACAAGTACAAAAACATTTATAGCAGCTCTTTTTGTGGTGGCAAAGAATTGGAAATTGAGGGGTGCCCATCAATTGGGGAATGGCTGAACAAGTTGTGGTATATGAATGTAATGGAATACTAGTGTGCTATAAGAAATGATGAACAGGCTGACTTCAGAAAAACCTGGAAAGACTTGCATGGACTGATGCTGAGTGAAATGAGCAGAATCAGGAGGAGGTTGTACAGCCACCTTGTGTGATGACTAACATTGATAGACTTAGCACTTTTCAGCAATGCAAGGATCTAAGACATCTCCAAAGGTCTCATGATGGAAAATGCTATCCACATCCAAAGAAAGAACTATGGAGTTTGAATGCTGATCAAGGCATACTATTTGCTATTTTTTTTCTTCTGTTTTGTTTTGTTTTTTCTTTCTTGTGGTTCCTCCTCTTGGTTCTAATTCTTCCTTACTACATGACTAATGTGAAAATATGTTTAATAGGAATGTATATGTACAGCCTATATCAGATTACAGGCCATCTTAGGGAGGGAGGTCGGGAAGGAGGGGGAGAAAAGTTTAAAACTCGAAAGCTTATGGAAGTGATTGTTGATAAATCAAAATAAATTAATAAAATAAAAACAGATGACAAGCAGAAATAAGAATAGTACAGTCTTACATATAGGTATATGACTGTATATGTGTATGTTTATAGATATCTATGTATTTGTGTATATATATCCACACTTAATTGTAGCCTTTTTTGGGGGAGGGAAGTAGAAGGGAGGGAAAAAGTAAAGTAAAAAGTGTATAGCAGAAAACAAAAGAAAACAAAGAAGGAAGCAAGGAAAAGCTGGAGAGCTTTGAAAATAATGTGTAGAATTTACTATATAAGTTTTCTTGAAATGGTAATTTATTGCTTTTTATTGAACATCAAATACTTAAGTTAAAATTAAAAAAAAAACTTTTAAAAGATTGAAAAAAGGGGCAGCTAAGTGGCACAGCGGATAAAGCACTGGCCTGAATTCAGAAGGACCTGAGTTCAAATCCAGCCTCAGACACATAACACTTACTAGGTGTGTGACCCTGGGCAAGTCACTTAACCCCACTGCCTAGCCAAAAAACCAAACCAAAACAAAACAAAAAAGATTAAAAAAAAACCTCAATAAAATAAAGATAAAGAAACTGAGAGAAAAAAAAAAGAAGTTTACATCCTGTTAGGGAGAATATCATCTACATGAATATGTGAATCTAAAATACATGCAAACTGATTCAGTAATTAAAGCAAAAAGAAGTTAATTCTAGGCATAGAGGACAGAGGGGGAAGAACAAATTTGAGAAGCAATAGCCCAATTTGTTTGGAATATAGAGCACACCAAGGGTAGCATTGTGAAATAAAGTCCAATCCTTAAGTTGAAGCTGAGAGCATAGATATGGATTCTAGATCTAGAGCTGGAAAATTCCTGAGAGGCCATCTGGTCCAATTCCATTTCATATAAGCTAAGGCCCAGGGAGTTAAGTGAATTCCCCAGGGTCACATAGGAAGAAGTAAACATCAGAGGTAGGGTTTGAAATCAAGGGCCAATACTCTCTCTACTGTATTGTCCAATTTAGGATTGTAAGATTTAGAAAATGAAGAGGCTTTAGAGATTCTACTATCTCAATATTTCACTTTAATAATGAGGACACTAAAGTTTATCTTTATGATGATGGCTTGGCCATTTTCACATATAAGTATCGGAATTGGAAGATGAACTCACATCCTCTGATTCTTTATTTTTTGAGGCCTTCATATTTTATAGGATTTTATTGCCAATAGAGAGTCACAAAGATTTTTGAAAAGAGAAGGGATGTGGTTAGAAATGTTTATTAGCCATATTACTTTAATAGCAGTTTGAAGGATGTGAGCTGAAGTCAAGGAGGCCAGGCAGCTATTACAATAAGACGAAAATAACAGGATCCTAAACTATGGTAGACATAATATGAGTATACAGGAGAGTATGGATGGTGATATGAATGATTAGTTGGTTGGGCAGATTGAGAACCCTTAGGAGTTTTTTTCTACTCATTGAGGTGTATGTAATCATAGCATCAGAACTGTCAGAATTAAGTAGAATTTATAGCTGATCATTCAGAAGATGGAGGAAATAATGGGAGCTGCCATTTTGTAGTTAATGCTGATCTATAAGGAGGGAATAATCAATGGTTGAAATGGTAGAAACCTGAGGAGGAAACGATAATGCCATCTTAGCTTTTTTATATATATGAAGAGGAAAAAAATTGGATATACATAACTTATAGCTGAGACTTTGGAAGAATTGTTTTTATACAGGAAGAGTTTATCTGAGGATGAACTCAAGAATGATTCTATGAGAATAATATTAGGAATAAAGTGCAGAATGAGCAGAGGATTCTGATGAATGTAGGCACAATAAAATGGGCTTTTTGAAAGCTGTATTGGGAATAAGAGAAGCTTGAACAAGGAATAGAACTGCTTCTTGAAGGAGAATAGAGTGAGTATAAAAGGAGGGGGAACCAGAATGATAACACAACTATTTTGCTTCTATTTTATCTATTAACTAGAATTATCTGTGGATTAAGAAGTATGGAGTAAAAGTGGTTAACAAAGATGTGCCCACTTAGGTAAGTGAGAAGATGGTTTGTGAACAACTCTACCCAATGAGTTAAGATTACTGGAATGGAACTAACTGTGTTCCCAGATTAGATGACAATATAGACAACAAAGTTAAGTGACTTGCCCAGGGTCACAGAGCCAGATCTGAGGCCAGATGAGTCTTCCTGACTGATGGAACTTGTAGATATAATTGCTGAACCACTAACATTAACCTTTGAAAAACTGTGGAAAATTGGAAAAGTGCCACAGGACTACAGATGGACAGATGTCCCAGATTCAAATTGAGAAGAAGTTGTATTGTTCAAACTGTGGACCAGTGGGCTGAATTTCAATTGCTGGCAAAATTGTACAGCACATTATTAAAGGGACAGATTGTGAACACTTAGAAAAAAATCATGATCACTGTGAGCCAGCACAGTTTCATAAAGAACAAGTCATCCTAGACCAACCCTATAATGCTTTTCAGGTAAGACTACCAGACTGGTAGAAGAAAGGAATGTCATAGATTATATAACACCTAGATTTCATGACAGCTTTTCCAAAATCTCTTTTTTTCTGTGCAATATAGAGAGCATGGCCTGTATGATAGCACAATTAAGCAGACTCAGAGCTAGCTGAATGTCTGTTCCTAAACAGTTGTGACTAATGGATTGATGTAAAATTGGAGAGAGATCTCTAATGTAGAACCCCAAAGACTTATCTGCCAGTGGCATTTCACTTTTCATTATTTCTGTCAATGATTTGGGTGAAGAGACAGATGATGGCAGGCTTATCAAATTTATATTATAACATGATGGTGAGAGAGAAAGTAAATACATTGAATGATAGAATCAGAATGCCAAAAGACCTTAGAGATCAAGACAGTGGACAAAATTCAACTGAGATGTAATTATAGAAGTTCAAAATTAGAAGGATCCTCAGAAGCTGTTTAGTTTAAGCCATGTTTAGAGAAGGACCCCCTCTAAAACATATTTTATCATTGAAGCTTTGCTTGAAGATTGTGAAGTAACAGTTGAGATAAAATAAACAGAAACTACACAAGGTGACAATACCACACCTAAACAACAGTTTGTTGGGAAAATACCTTAAGATTGTAGTGGTTTGCAAGTTTAATAAGTACAAAGATATCTTTGGTTACAATGATTAGAAGTACTGTATTCAGAATGAGGGAGGCAGATCTCCTGCTTTATTCTACCTTAGTAAGAATGTTGTTGTTGTTGTCCAGTCATTTTTCAATCATGTCCAACTCTTCATGACCACATTTGGGGTTTTCTTGGTAAAGATGCTGGAGTGCTTTTCCATTCCTTCTCCAGCTCATTTTATAGATGAGGCAACTGAGACAACAGGGTTAAAGTGACTTGTCCAGGATCACATAGCTAGTGTCTGAGGTCAGATGAGTCTTCTTGACTCCAGGCTTGGCACTCTATCTACTGTACCACCTTCTAGGTGTCACATTTTGGGAAGGACATTAGCTATTTGGACAATGTCTGAAGGAAGGTGACCGGGATGTTAATAACATTGCATACATGTATACCATGTCAACTGAAGATCAATTAAAGGAATTTGAGATGTTAAGCCTGGAGAAGAGACATATTTTGGGGGTGGGGGTAGGGGATGGAATGGGAGGAAGGGGATAGCAATTATCTTAAAGTATTTGAAAGGCAGTCACATAGAAGAGTAAATCAATTTCTTTTGTTTGACTCCAGAGGGAATAATTAGGAGCAACGAGTATAAATTGCAGAGGAGGATTTCAGTTCAATGTAGATTAAAATTTCACAACAGTTAGAACTGTCCAGAAATGTAATGGTTCTCCATGAGAAGTGGTGCCTTGGGACCTTGAGAGATCTTTCATTAAAAGCTTGAAGATTGCTTGATAAAGATGTTTTTGAAGGGATTCACACTGAGGTATGAATTGAACTAGATGACTTGAGATTGTTGAGAGAGAGAGAGAGAGAGAGAGAGAGAGAGAGAGAGAGAGAGAGAGACTGAGAGACAGAGAAACAGAGAGACAGAGAGAATGATGATGGTGAAGATGGATAGATAGGCAGACAGACAGACAGATAGAGAGAGAGAGAGAGAGAGAGAGAGAGAGAGAGAGAGAGAGAGAGATAAACAGACAAGTTAAGATGAGAGGTACATAGATAAATGACTATATGGAGAAAAACTACTCCCAGGTACTATATTCTAATGGGGAAGACATGTATAGGAGAGCTGGAAAGCAGGGGAGTGATGTTGGTGGTAGGAGAGGAAAAGGAGAAGAACATAGAGTGAGTTCAGGTATGAGTGAGAAAAAGCATTGCTGAGGCATTTCATAAAATAGTGGTCCTTAGGAAGGAGTCAACAGTCAGGAGAACTGGACATCAGGGCAGGTGTTTCTGGTGAGGTGGGCGGGGGACAAGACAGCCAGGAAGAGGAAAATTCAAAAGTGTAAGCTCAGGGGTCAAATTCTAGGATTCTTTCACTGAGAAAAGATTTCTGCTTATGACGAAATCTAGTGACTTGTCTGTTCTTTTGTTGATACATGACATGAAATTATCGACCATCTTCTAAGTTTTGATCTTCTTCTTAGTTTCTAGTATATCTTTTTCAAATTTTCTCAGCTCTCTTTGTATTCTTTCACTGTCTCACTACCTGATCTTCCTGTCAATGAACCCAGTACATAATCCAAGCTTGAGTTTAAGATCCATATATCTCTGTCCACCAAATGGGGAAATTTGAAACTTCTGGGCAGAATTTCTAGCAGGAGTAACTTTTGAAGGTGATGGGAGATGAGTACCTTGGGGACTAGTGACATTATACAAACTACGGTAGGAAGAATGTAGAGCATTGCAGGTGGCTACTGCTAATCCTTTCCCTTCCCTTTGGGTAAGTGGCAGCTACCTCCTATGCCAAAATTTCTGGGGTAAATTAATCCTGTTTCCCTTTAGGCATGAGCTTCTCCTCTATCCTCATTTCTACAGTGATAGACACTCCATAAATAGCTAATAGAATGGAATTAGGGCAAAGGTATGACATTATTATTGTCTGACTTCACTTACTATTATAACACTGAGTTTATTTATTTGAGCTCATAAAATATTACTTACCAGAACAGCATTTCTGAGCCCAGGATCACATTTACGGACTCACAATAGATATGAAATATGGTTCCATAGCAAAGAATATGAAGGTTTTTGGTTTTTTTTTTTTAAAGTTGTAACCATTCCAAATAGGCTTTTTAAGGGGATGGGCTTTTTATAGTCTTGAATAGATGGTTTGGGCAGTATATTGTATGAATATTTATACATACTGCTTTACTCCTGGGAATTTACAATCAGTTGACTCATTTTAGAATGTATCAAATGATTATTTTATCTCTGACTTACCAATAATCATGAAACATGAAAATAAATTTCTTTCCTCTCTTCCAGAAATCACAACATAGACCATTCTCAAATATCACAGTGGGATGATAATGTTTTTACTGAACATTCCATTGATGTTAGACCCTTGTACCCATTAGTATATGGTCCAAGGAGGCAAATTCTTACTCAATATAAGAAAAAAATGTTTTAAACTCCCTGTGTATGTTACATCTCCCCAAAACAATTTGTAAGCACTTGCAGGGAGGGGCTATTTCGTTTTGTCTTTGTACAAACCATATTAGTTTTTTAGTAGGTACATAATAAATATTGGATTAAATAGCTAAAGTTTTTTTTTTCCTTTTCCCCCTAAACTGGAATGCTATGAATAATCTGGGAATGTTTCCCATCTTTGTAGAAATTCAAACAATATGACTGCCCACTTTGCTGAGATGTAGTATGGGTTTATTTACTCTAATATCCTTCCAAATCTATGATTCTAATAATCCATGGTTCTAAATATCTACTTCTCATGTATCTTCATTGGTGACATATACTCCTAAGTTTATTAACCAATAGTCTTTGGTGACATTGAAACCCCATCCACCGAGGAGATGCCCATAAGTTGGAGAATGGTTGAACAAGTTGTGGCATGTGAACGTAATGGAATACTATTGTTCCCTAACAAATAATAATCAGGCAGAATTCAGAAAAACCTGAAATAACTTTCATGAACTGATGCTGAGCGAAGTGAGCAGACCAGGAGAACATTGTACACTGTAACAGCAACACTGTGCAATGACCAGCTTTGATAAAATTAGCTCTTCTCAGCAATGCTGTGATCTAAGACAATTCCAAAAGACTCATGATGGAAAATGCTATTCACATCCACAGAAAGAACTAGGCTCTAGTGTGGTTTCAGCTTGGTGATGCAGTGGATAGCATTCCAGACCTGGAGTCAGGAAGACCTAAGTTCAAATATGACCTCAGATATTTGCCAGCTGTGTGACCCTGGGCAAGTCACTTAACCCTGTTTGTCTCAGTTTCCTCATTTGTAAAGTGACTTGGAGAGGAAAATGGCGAACCATTCCAGTTTATTTGCCAAGAAAACCCCAAATACGATTTTGAAGTGTTGGTCGTTACTGAAAATGACTGAATAATACCAAAGGTCCTAATGTGGATACATTTTCAATACACTACACGTTTTTGACCTGCTCATCTTCAAAACAGACAGCCTAGGAGAAGGATATGAAATATGATCATGGACTGCATTATTAATAACCTAAGAAACTCAGGAAAATGGATATTGACAAACATTATCTTATGGTGGAATTACTAACACTCATATACTAAGATGATGATTTTGTCCCTAAGGCATCCACCCTACTAATTAAAACAAAAACAAAAACAAAAATAAGAACAAGAACATATCTGAGCCTGAGAAATATGTGCACCAAGACCTGTAATCTTTTTGAGTAAGTTGAGCCAAACATCTTTTAAGTGACAAGTGCCTGAAGTGGCTATCGATGCCCTGAAAGAGATAGTATGTAGATTATATCATCTTTCTTCCCTTTCCTTTTCCTTTCTTAAATGTGTTAACTCATCTTTCAGGCTTGAATTCCTTGATATGGTTCTCAATCACTGGTGACAAGTATGTGTAAGAGAGTCTTCATTTCAGTGTCCCTTACTTCTAATACTAATAATAATTAAAAAAAGATAAATGCTGGATTTTTAAAAAAATGTCATTAAACAAACATTACAGAGATGGACAAATGGATTTAGAAGTTTTAGAATTAAGCAATCAGCACTGGAAAAGGTCTTGGACTGTATTGATATATGTATCAGAGAATGAAAAGAACTGACTGTGGTTCTTACATTTATTGTAGAAGGGTGTGTGGGGTATACAGGGAGAATTAGTATCTCTGATACCAAAGGCTTGCTAAAGCCTTTCAGGGCTGTTCATATATCATTTTGTGTCCACCTTTCATCCAATTCTCACCTGTGGCTCAAAGAAGCTGCAGTTTGGGCCACACCATAGTAAAATCTCAGCAGATGGGCTAAACCAAGTTGAAGGTGACTGACAGGCTTGAAACTTGTTGGTGAGTTAAGGGATTGTCTACCTCAGTATGTGAAGACTTGATCTGGTGGAATGGGTGGATGAGAACAATTTGCTCTGATGGCCATGAAGGAAGCTGAAGTAGATATTGCGGTGAGCTTAGAGCTTGGTCAGACGTTGAAGATATCTGCTCCATTGCCATTCATCTTGACTTTGTTTTGCTACTGGATTATGATGACTCTGAAAGAGAGAATGAGACTGAAAACTTTGAGCAGCTCTGCCTCACTTAGATCCAATTTACAGGCAAGTCAAGACATCAACCCATGATGTCATTGGTCCTCTTTGAAAGTGAAGGACAGGGGCAGCTAGGTGGCACAATGGATAGAGCACCAGCCCTGAAGTCAGGAGAACCTGAGTTCAAATCCGGCCTCAGACCAAACACTTAACACTTGCTAGCTGTGTGACCCTGGGCAAGTCACTTAACCCCAACTGCCTAAAAGCAAAAAAAAAAAAAAAAAGAAAGTGAAGGACAAAAGGGGCAGTTAGGTGATGCAGTGGATACAGCACTGGGCCTGAAGTCAGGAGGACCTGAGTTCAAATCTGAACTCTTTTTTTTAACAGATGAGGAAACAGACTCAGGGAGGAAAGATGATTTCTTCTGGCTCACTCAGTAGTGTCAGAGGTAGGATCTATCCAATTTGGGTAGGGGGAGGATGATAGCTTAATGATTTGAAGACTAATTTCTATTTTGTCTATTAAATCTCTTTCTTCTTTAAGCACACAAAATTAAAATAATAATAATACAGAAAATGAGAACCAATTTTCAGAATGGTTGAGTGATACAATAATTTTCAGATGGCACCTTTAAGAATGGAACTGAATGCATTCCAGGGTTAATAATGGCATATTGCTGAAATATTAACCATACCTCCAAGACCAGTAGAGAGACAGCATGCTGTAGTGGAAAAGGTGCTTGATTTATAAACATTAACCTGGTTTCAAATTATTTCTCTTCAACCTGTTTGCTATGTTACTTTAGGTAATCATGTTATTATTCTTGGCTTCAGTTTTACCATCCATAAAAAGAAGACATTGGATTAGGTAAATTCTGAGGTCTCATCTGATTGTAAATTTTGTGATCTCAGAAGCGCATGTGTGTGTGTCTGTGTGTTTGCATGTGTGTGTGCACCTGTGCACATGTGATAGAGACAGAGAGACACAGACAGAAAGAGAGAGAGAGAGAGAGAGAGAGAGAGAGAGAGAGAGAGAGAGAGAGAGAAACAAAAGCACAAAGAGGGGGAGGGAGGAAGAGAGATAGAGAAAGGCAGAGAGAGATAGAGACTGAGAGACTGGGTTTCATAGAGACTGAGAGACTGGGTTTCATATAAACATGTTTTAAAATAGTATATTAAAGAAATTCTTGGTTTTTATAAAGTAAATGATACCAACATTTCAAAAGTATCCAAGTGTCATAAGAATAAAGCAGAAAATATTTCTTTTCTCCTGGGATGGGATACTTTTATATAATTTTCTCTAACACTAAGATTTTTCAAAGCATTTTAAATAAATGATCTCATTTGAACCTTGCAAAAACCCTGGCAAACGAGTGCTGCAGGTTCACTTATCCGCATTTTATGGCTAAGAAAACTGGGTCAGAGAAGTGAAGTGACTTGTCTATGGTCACGCACTAAAGAAAATCCAAGGTAGGAAATGGATCCAGGTGTTCTTGAACCCAAGTCCAGCATCCTATCTGTTATACTGAGTTAGCTGCTTATCACATTATGTCTTCTAATGTTTCTCTAATACTCATCCTAGAGTAGAAAGATGGTTTTCAGATGATTGAGTACAGCTTAATGAAAACTCAGTAATTTATAACCTGATATTATTTGGAATAACTCAGTTATCTGCTGAAGTTACCAAGAAAAAAGACTTTTCAAAGAAAATAAATGTCATAAAATGGGAGGATGTTTGATATTCTTTTAAAAATCAATTTTTCGAGCATTCTAACAGGGAATACTAACAATGAAATATGTTTTAAAATGAATCTTGCCTAATCAGGTTAAATGAGACTTATCAATTCAACATGACAGCCTTACACATAAATAATAAATGTCTCCATATTATGTTACCAGTTAGTCCTAATTATTGTCTATGTAGTCTTGAAAAGAAATTTAACCATCTGAGACATCTATATAGTGTAGCAGAAAAAGTGACAACTCTGAAATTGAAGAACTGAGTAAACTCCCAGCTCTACCACTTAGTAGCTGTAGGACCTTAGGTCATTTTCTCAGGTACAAAATGTGAGAGTTGTATTAGATTACATCTAAAGGTTATATAATTCTTACTTTTACTCATTTGAGTAGTCTCCATCAAATAAGTTACTCTAATTTGGTGAGGTTTTATTGTGATCTGAAAAGCCTTGTCAGGACCTAAATAAACGACAGACTCTTGGCAGATTCTAATCACTATGGTTCTCCATCCCCATTCTTTTGTCTTCCTTCCACTCTTTTTGGTGAACAAATGACTCTGATTTGTGGTCAGATTATGTTCTTCAGAAAGCAGGATATTTCTTATTATGTCATCTATACTACAGCTAAATTGAAGGCAACCTCATTTAAAATGGGGATCTTTCAGAAAAGTCACGCTGGGGATATGGAACTCTGTGGGTCTACATTCAGTCAAAATCATAGTTCACAAGTCCCCATTAATGTTTTTACTTTTATTAATCAGCCAAACAATAACATTAGTTCAAAGCAAAGTCACTTAATGAAAGAAGAAATCCAAAATTTATCTGGTAAACCAAAAGCACACTTTCTCAAGAATGCACCGTTGCTGAGGACTTCTTAATTTCCCAGTTAGCTGCACTCCTTTGGACTGGATTCCATCATGCCTTATATCAGGTACCTTTCCTCTTTCCCTGTCCACCCTGTCTCATTCAATTTGGGCTCATTGTGAGCTCCTTGAGGACAGGATTTGTCTTTCTTTTTTGTCTTTGTATCTCCAGCACTTATCACAACACTGTGCATATTGTAGTCAGTCAATAAACATCTATTTATTTATTTTTTTTGAAGCATGCCACTTTTACTTTTTTTGGTGTTTTTTTTTCTTTTGGTTTGTTTCTTCCTTCACATCATGACTAATACAGAAATATTTTACATTATTGTACATATAACCTATATCATATTGTTTACCATCTTAGGGAGGAAGAAAATTGGTACTCAAAATTTAAAGGTAAATGTTAAAATTTATCTTTATGTGTAATTGGAAAAAATAAAATACTATTAAAAATACATACTTATTAGCTATCATTATTATTTTTATTACATGGAAAGTAGCTTAAATTTGTTCTACTTGGTTTCATAGGGCAACACAAGAAGCAATGGATAAAAATTGCAGATAAGCCAATTTAGACTTGTTTTGTTTATTTTATTTTTTAAAATTTATTTATTTTTAGCTTTAAATATTCACTTTCACAAGATTTTGAGTTCCAAATTTTCTTCCCATCTCGTCCCTCCCCCCACTGCAAGATGGCATGCATTCTGAATACCCCCAATCTGCCCTCCCTTCTATCTCTCCCTACCTTCTCTTATCCCCTTCCCCTTCAATTTTCCTGTGGGGCAGGATAGATTTCTATACCCCATTTCCTTCATATATTATTTCACAGTTGCATGTGAAAACAACTTTTTTTACATTTGTTTTAAAAATTTTGGGTTCCAAATTTTCTCCCTTCCTTCCTCCCTACCCATCCTCATTGAGAAGGCAAACAACTCAATACAGGCTATATATGTGTAGTTATGCAAAACTCCTCCAAGGTAGTCATGTTGTGAAAAACTAAGTAGATTTCCCTTCATCCTATCCCCCCCTCATTTATTCTATTCTCTGTTTTGACCCTGTCCGTCCTTAGAAGTGTTTTCTTCTGATTACCTCCTGGCATTACCCCCTTCCCAATCTGCCCTCCTCTCTATCATCCTCCTTCTTTCTTGTCCCCTTCCCCCCAATTTTCTGTAGGGTAAGATAGATTTCTGTACCCAACTGAGTGTGTTTGTTACTCTCTTCTTAAGCCAAATCTGATGAGAATAAGATTCATTCATTCCCTCTCACCTTTCCTCATTTCCCCTCCAAGGTAAAAGGCTTTTCTTTTCTTTTTATGTGAGATAATTCACCACATTCTACCTCTCCCTTTGTCTTTCTCCCAGTATAATCCTCTATTACCCCTTAATTTTATTCTCCAGGTATCACCCCTTTATCTTCAACTTAACCTGTGCCCTCTATCTATCTACCTCCCTATCTATCTATCTATATAATTTTTTCCCTCCAACTACTCTAATACTGACAAAGACTCATGAGTTACAAATATCATCTTTCCATGCGGAATGTAAACAGTTCACCCTTCATAAGTCTCTTACAATTTCTCTTTCCTATTTACCTCTTCATGTTTCCTTGAGTCTTGTATTGAAAGTCAAATTTTATTCAGCTCTGGTCTTTTCATCAAGAATTCTTGAAAGTCCTCATTTCACTGAATATCCATTTTTTCCCCTGAAGGATTATGCTCAGTTTTGCTGGGTAGGTGATTCCTGGTTGTAATCCTATCTCTTTTGCCCTCCAGAATATTATATTCCAAGCCTGCAGTTCCTTAATGTAGAAGCTGCTAAATCTTTTGTTGTCCTGATTGTGTTTCCATAATACTTGAATTCTTTCTTTCTGGCTGTTTGCAATATTTTCTCTTGACCTGGGAACTCTGGGATTTGGTTACAATTTCCTAGGAGTTTTCCTTTGGGGATCTCTTTCAGGAGGTGATTGGTGGATTCTTTCATTTCTATTTTGCCCTCTGGTTCTAAAATATCAGGGCAGTTTTCCTTGATAATTTCTTGAAAGATGATGTCTAGCTCTTTTTTTTTTTTTGATCATGGCTTTCAGATAGTCCAATAATTTTTAAATTCTCTCTCCTGGATCTATTTTCCAGGTCAGCTGTTTTTCCAATGAGATATTTCAAATTGCTTAGAATTTTTTCATTCTTTTGGATTAGTTTTGCAATGTCTTGACTTCTCATAAAGTCACTGTCTTCTAATTGCTCCATTCTAATTTTTAAGGAAGTATTTTCTTCAGTAAGCTTTTGGACCTCCTTTTCCATTTGACCAATTTTGCTTTTTAGGGCATTCTTCTCCTCAATGGCTTTTTGGACCTCTTTTGCCATTTGTGTTAGGCTATTTTTTAAGGTGTCATTTTCCTCAGTATTTTTTGGCGTCTCCTTTAGCAAGCTGTTGACTTGTTTTTCATGATTTTCTTGCATCACTCTCAGTTTTTCCTCTACTTCTCTTACTTGCTTCTCAAAATCCTTTTTGAGCTCTTCCAAGGCCTGGGACCAATTCATATTTTTCTTGGAGGCTTTGGATGTAGGACCTTTGACTGCATTGTCTTCTTCTGGTTGTATGTTTTGATCTTCTTTGTTACCAAAGAAAGATTGTATGGTCTGACTCTTTTTGCACTGCTTGTTCATGATCCCAGCCAATTACTTGAGTTATAAACTCTTTGTTAAGGTAGGAGTCTGCTTCCAGTGTGGAGAATGTACTGTTCCAAGCTTCAGGGGCTTTGTGCAGCTGCTTTCAGAGATACTTCTAGGGACTGTAAATTTTCAGTATTTCCAAGATGCTATGATCAAGGGCGAGGTATTTACTCCTTTCTTGGCCTGTACTCTGGTCTATGAGTGACCACAAGCACTTTTTTGTGCCTTGGAATTGTGAAGAGGATTCTCTCTTTACAGCCACTATAAGCTCCACTCCAGAGCTTCTCTTTGCCCCAGGACCACCACCCAGAACTATGACCCAGATCCAAGAATGGACAAAGCAAGAGAATCCTGCACCAGCAGAGATCCCTGCAATCCCTCTCTGATCAGTCACTTGATTTCCTCTCAGTCTGTGGGTCAGAAGCTCAGGAGGCAGCCACCGCCCTGGGGCCAAACTTGAGGAATGGGGCTGGGACCCTGCTCTTCGCTCTCACCATTGCAGATACAAATTTTTCCCACTGACCTTCTAAGTTGTCTTTGATGTTTGTGTGATGAGAGTTCTGGAAACCACCACAGCTGCTTGCAATTCAGTCCTCTGAGGCCTGCTACAGGTTTGCTGTATCCTGTGAGCCCAGGTCAAACTGCACTCCTCTCTCAGCCTTGTGTCATATACCTTTCTGTTCAACCATCCAGGTTGTCTTGGGCTGGAAATTTGTTTTACTCTGTCTTTTTGTGGGTTCTGCTGCTTTAGAATTTGTTTAAAGCCATTTTTTTTACAGGTATTTAGAGGGGTTTGGGGGAGAGCTCAAGCAGCTCACTGCTTTTACTCTGCCATCTTGGCTTCACCCCAATAAACATTTATTAAAAGCCTATTATGTGCCAAGTACTGTGTTAATTGCTAGGATACAAAAAAGGCAATCACAGTCCCCTGCCCTCAAGAACCTCACAATCTAATCAGAAAGACAACAAGCAAATGGAAACATACAAACACATTATATATAGGATAAACATTGTTTATCCTTCATTTTTTGAAGAGAACCAATGACATCACAGGTGACGTCTTGAGTGGTGGATGAACTAGATTAAAGTGAGGCAGAGTTGCACAAAGTAGTCAGCCTCACTCTCTTTTCCAGAATTGGTAGTCCAGTGTCAAGACAAAAATTAAGATGACTGGCAATGGCTCAGGATGTAATGGATGACTATGGTGTCTTTGATGTATGACCAAGCTCTGAGTCCTCCACAGCACCTACTTCAGGCACCTTCATGGCCATTGGAACAAACTGCTCTCATTTACCCATTCCACCTGGGGTAATCTTTGTATGTTTGGGTTAGACACTCCACTAACTCACTGCAGTGTCTGAGGCCCATTGATTATCCTCAGCCTGGTTTAACCTACCTACTGAGATGGCAAACCAGGGTGTGGCAGTTGCATACACAACTCTTTGGAGCCACAGGTTAGAGTTGAGGACCTGGGAGACACCAAAGGTGGATGAGTAGCCCTGAAAAGGGCTTGGCAAGCTCTCATACCAGAGGTACTAATCCTTGAGTATCTCGTATACGCCACAGGTTAAATAAATATAACATTAAGAGAAGAAGGGTTTAGAATTAAGAGGAATTTAAAAAGTCTTCTTGTAGAATGTAGAATTTTATTTGGAACTTCAGGGAACCTAGGGAAGCCAATAATTAATGAATAAATGAATCTATAAATATCTGTTAAGCTCCTACTATGTGCCAGGCACTGTGCTAAGGATACAAAAAGAGGAGAAACATAGTCCTTGCTCTTAAGGATCAAGGATAAACAAGAAATAACTAACGGAGAGAAGGCATTGGAATTAAGGAAGGTTGGAGAAGGCTTCTTGTAGAAGGTGGGATTTTAGATGGGACCTAAAGAAATCCAGGGAGGTCAGTTGCTGGAGTGGAGGAGGGAGAGCATTCCAAGCATGATGGTCATCTAGAAAAAGTACCTGGAGCCAAGAGATGAAGTGTCTTTTTTGTGTAACAGCCAGAATGCTAATGCCACTGGATCAAAGAGTTTATTTAGGAGAGTAAGATATAAGAATACTGTAAAAATCAGAGAGGCCTAAGTTATAAAGGGCTGTGAATGCCATTTTGTATTGGATCCTGGAAGTCCCTGGAGTTTATTGAGTAAAGAAGTGGCATGGTTGGATCTTTGCTTTAGGAAAATCACTTTGGGGGCTGAATGGAGGATGAAGTAAACTAGGAAGGAATTGAGGCAAGTAGATCCACCATGAAGTTATTACAATAGTCCAGGGGTGAAGTGATGAGGGGCTACCTGGGAGTTACTGACAGTGTCAGAGGGAAGGAGTGATATCTGAGAGATGTTGCAGAGGTGAAATTGATATATTAGGTAATGAATAAATGCTAATTTACTGACAGAAGACTGGATACACCCAAGGAACGTATGTGACTAGCTATACATAAAGGGAACAAGCATGACCAGGAGCCACACATGGAGAAGTATACATGTAAAGAATTTGTGAGGCCAGGGTTCAGGCACACAACTCACAACTCTGATGCTACCCTGCCTACTGGTGATATCCATAGGTCTCATGGTCATTGCTAGGCATTGTTCTATTGTTCACATAATTGTGGAACTTATTTATGATTATAACAATATGTTGTCAAATGAAGAGGCAGAGTTCAGACCAAAGGTGTGGAACCATCAGTCAGTGGTTGATTCTGGTATGCCACTTGTTGCAATGAGGAGGGTATTAATTTATAAAATAGAGACAAGTAAAGCTCCTACTGAGAGTAGCTACAGCTGACCTTTAACAACTGAAGTGAATTTTCTCCTTAAAATAAGGTTAAGTTCTGATCACAGCCATGGCAGAGGTACATACGTGATCTATGTAATATGTAAATATGTGTATGTATACACACACATGCATACATATTGTGTATATCTATATCTATCTATCTATGCTAATGTAAGGTTTTTGCAGGATAGAAGTTTCATTTAGGTTATTCCTACTCAATGGCACAGCAGAATTTTAGAATGACCAAACAGACATTGGTAGCTAGGGACATATCCTTAAAATTGGAAGGACCATAGGCAGAAGCAGTGTCATAGGCACGAAAAAAATTAATAGTCAGGTTTACAGATCACAGCTGAAAAAGGAATAGTGGTATCTGATGTGGACTTCAAGTCAAAATCAACATTACGATCAAATCCAAGGGTCTAGTGAAGTGAGAATTCTCAGATTTGAGAATCAAGGCTTCATCATCCTTTAAGCAATAGAGCATTAAATTAGGAAAGGAGTTTTCCAGTTTGGGGTTTACTCATATATAGGTTATTAGGCAAAGTGGTACATAACCGAGACCTGCCTTCTAACTTTGCCTAAATTCATTTCAACCAAGAATGCTCCCTCCCGGTGTTGACCTTATCTTTTTATAAAGTAAGTATAAAGTATGGTAGACAGCCCCTTTTAAGACTTAGTGGCCCACTGAAAGGACCTTAGGAATAGGCCTTAGCAATTCTGCCAACTGAATAAGGAATTTACAGTTAAATTACCAGCAACCTCTAAGAAGTAAAAAATTGGTGAATAGAGCTTGGAATCATGTGAGACCTTGGTTTAAATCCTTCCTGTGATACTAATGGGAAAAGAAAATCACCTTAAGCTTTTTTTTCTTCTCAACCAGATGAAAGTATTAGTTTCTTAATTCCACCCAATGGAGTTAAAAGTATTACATATGAAATATGGAAAACACATTTTTAGCATTTAAATCAAAGTATAAATCAAAGATTCTAAGCTGGAAGGGACATCTGGGCCAATGGTTTCCTTTTTCAGATGAGGAAAATGAGGACTAGAGTGGTTAAGAGACTTGCCACAGTTCACTCTATTCCTTTGACTCCAAAGTAATTATTTTTCTGATATGCCATGTTGCCTTTACATTAATGTTATGTTTCTGATTATTATTATTTTAAATAAAAACATCAATTTTACCCATTAAACTTATAAAAAAATCTACTTGGTGAAGACTGATCACATAGCTTATTTCATATATACTTTGGGAAGAAGAAAATGAAATAGGAAGGAAGTCAAAGCAAATAGAACAGGCTTAGTAATTTTATACTTCCTCTCTTTAACTTCGAGTAAATACTACCTAAGCATCTTCTGAATTTCAGAAGATATGAAGAAACATCTTTATAAAAACAAAAAAAATTAGGAGATGTATGGGTCCTCTTAGACCCATGCTTTGGGGAAAAAAAAAAGAATGCTTATACCTGCCACCCAAAGGAAAATGGAAACGTTTGCTTTCTTTTCCTCAAATAAGAAAATACACACAAGTGTATATATGCATATATGTGCACATGTAGGTTCATATAGGTGTGTATACATACACACATATGTTTCTCCAGAAGTAATTACTCAAGTGAAAATTCTTCAGAATTATTGAACTGTGGTCATGACTTCAAATAATCTAACGGCACCTTTTCTTTTGTTAAAAAAAAAAACATGGGACAGAAATTAGGAGTTTGAATAACATTCCTCCCCTTCCCCTACTGAGATGTTCTGCCCATTAAACATGAAGGACCAATGGTATCCCTTACTTTTTTTCCTCTTCTTTTTCTTGTTACTGCATGATCGATTTCTCTGAAGAGTGATGGACTCATTAAGCCCAATTTACTCCATGTGTCACTCTACAGGAAGGAAAATGGATTGGGGGATTCCTGCCAAGTGATACAAGAAGGGATTCTGTCCTATAGAAGGCAGAGATGGAAAAGAACTATTAGCTTGTCTCACTCACATCTTTAACAGTGAAAGATTGTTCTAATACTAGTCGGAGCCCTGAGTAATAGAAATCACTGACAGGCTATCACAAAATAATAAAGCATCTGCTTTCCAGGTTCTTTCTATGGCTAAAAGCTTTGGCTTCTCTTTCTACACTTATCAGTTTTAATTTTTAAAAAAGGCTTTAGAGGAATCCTGGGATAGTTGAAAATTACACACAGACACACAGACATACACACGGAGGGAACTTTCAATTATTCATGTTAGTGAAAGGGAGGCACTGTAGCATAAAATTTGGAGTAAGAGATTCTGGGTTTGAATCCTGACTCTCCCACTTATTAACTGTGTGACTTTCATTAAATCACTTACCTCACTGGACCTCAAATTCCACATCTACAAAACTAGAGGATTGTATAAGATGACCTTGAAGGTTTCTTATAGCTCTAAATCTTGCTTTCATGATCCTATAAGCCCATAATGAAATAACCAAGTTATTCAAGGGGGAAGAGTCTCTGATAAAAAACCCAATGTCAGGTAATGATTCCTATGTTATTCAATTCAGGGCTTCATGATTACCCAAGGACAATAACAACTATAAATCCACAAATTATTGGCTTGAGAATGAACAGAAATTCTAGAAATAGACATATACATGCATATACACTAAAACACAATATTTCATCCTTGTTATGTTAAAAGGACAATGGGAGCAAAATGGAGAAAACAAACATGAAAAAAATTATTTGAATAAAAAAACACTTGCAAGGAAACCATAATTATTTACTTATAAAACTGAATCATCAATCGAAAAGCAGTTATTAAGTGCCTACTTCCTGCCAAGTACAACACAATCATGAAATGACCTCTGCTTTCAAGGGCTTCCATTCTATCAGAGAGACAACAAGTACAATTGTAACTAGGTTGTTGTTTTAATCATTTTTCAGTTGTGTTGTCTTGATCACATTTAGGGTTGTTTTGGGTTTTTTTTGGCAAAGATACTGGATTAGTTTGCCATTTGAGAATATTGAGGATAAATACAAAATAAAAGAGATTCCATTTCAGAAAAGAGTATACTAGCTTAAGAAGGGTGCAGGGAGGAGGAGGGGGAGAGGTAGGTTTTCATATAGCAGGTGGTGCTCAAGTTGAGTTTTGAAAGATGTTGGAGGGAGAGTTTTCTGGACACAAAGGAAGACTGATGTGCTTGCACAGAGACTGGAGATGGACTGTTTTCTCTCTGTGTGAGATAGATAATTTGCTGGCTCATAAAATACAGGAAGAAGAAGAAGAATATATAATGATGTTAGAAAGGTAAGTTTCGGCCAGGTTGTAAAAGGCTTTAAAATTTAAAGAGGAGTTTGTAGTTTATCCTACAGGACAAAATTCCTAGAGTGCCATGAAATTCTTAGTTAATGTAATGTGAAAACTCTATTTAAAAATTCCAAATTAAAAGGTGGAACAATATTAAGTATATCAAATGTGGAGTGTACATAATAGGTACTATATTAATATCTGTTTAATAGAATTAATATTTATTCATTTGATGATGATAGCTAGCTGGAGCATATGCAGAGAAAAAAGGGGGCAAGTCTCTTTGCTAGATGCCTGCAATAATATAATCTGTATCTGATTCAGGCTCTTTCCTGGCTCATTCCTTCTCTTGGCAGCCTGGATCCAGAAGGACTCCAGGTCATTGCAAAGAATTTGCAAAACAGGAAACCCATTTGTGGAGAGTAAAGCTAACTGCTCTCTGCAGTGCTAACCTGAGCTATAGTTATAGATTCCATAGTATCCAGTGTACTGGGCCTGTGCCATCCCAGGAGACTTACTTTTATTTAGAGGAGAATGAACCGGATATTTTGCAACTACGTTTGTTTTTAAATTAGGTTCAATCAATAAAACAGTTCCTTAAAGATCTATTCTGGGCCCTCTTTGGAATCTGCAAAATTTTGAGCTCCCATTTGTCTTTTGGG
This sequence comes from Phascolarctos cinereus, assembly GCF_003287225.1. Taxonomy (NCBI): domain Eukaryota; kingdom Metazoa; phylum Chordata; class Mammalia; order Diprotodontia; family Phascolarctidae; genus Phascolarctos; species Phascolarctos cinereus. Next base: position 98,342,937 of record NW_027556402.1, on the reverse strand, counting down.
GGATCCTGACTTTTGTCCACAGAAATGATGCAAGTCTCTGGAAAGCTGAGGATCATGGACTATTGATTATTAAATTATCCAAAAGCTATTGTTAAGCCAATTATATTAAAATGGCCTTTAGTAGCATACAATTTAGATAAATTTATTTTATTTCCATGGATCTTATTTAAAAAAAAGATAGCAAGTAGATAGTTCAGATGTATAACTTAATATCAAATAACTGACTAACCTGAGAGAGTCATTTATTATTAAGCTGCATGTCTATAAATTGTTCAGTCTGCTTGTGGGGATTCAACTGCAGCTTGTTTGCTTCCTCTTATTCTATATATTTTGCCTATTTTCCTATTAAAATAAGACATAAAAGTTCTGCTGCTTTGGTTCAACCTCCTATCATAGATGACATAATTGGATTTCCAACACATTGATTTTAGATTAGAGAGAAAGGGAGATAACATTCATGCATTTTCACAATTGAGTTTATGTATGTGGAAATCACAGCCTCATTTGAACAGGAAAACAATTCTCATTGACGACATTAATGACTGTCCTGTAGGAGGAGGAGGAGGAAGAGGAGGAGGAGGAGGAGAAGAAGAAGAAGAAGAAGAAGAAGAAGAAGATGGTGTATATGATGGTGTATTTAGAGAACCCTAGAGAATCAACTAAAAAAACTAACTAGTAACAAGAAATACTAGTAACTAGAAACAAGTAACAAATTCAGGAGATTTATCCTTTGTGTTATATGCTTCTGTTTTATGAGTTACTTCATCCCACTCACATTTACAGTTATGGTTACTAAACTGTGTATTTCCTGCCTTCCTATTTTCTTCTGTTTATCCTTCTCTTTCTCTTATCCTGTTCCTTCTAAAAAAATCTGTTTTGTTTCTGAACACTACTTCCATTAATCTGCCTTCTCTTTTATTATCCCTCCCTTTCTCTTATCTCTTTTCCCTCCTGTTTCCAGGTTGGGTAAGAGAGATTTCTATACCCAACCAATTGTGTGGGTGTACATGCATATATATGCATACACATACACATATATTTTTTCCTTCCCTCTTTGAAATAATTCTGATGAGAGTGAGGCTTAAGCATTACATGCCACCCCCACCCCATTTTCACCTCCACTGCATATGTCAACCTGTTATCAATGGGTTGATTGCATATAAATATCCATTCTACCTCATTTTCATTCTGGACCTAGATAATTTCATATGTAACCTACCTTCTTGGATTATTATGAAATAAAATTGTTGCATTATAAACAATATGGAGTCAAGAAAAAAGATGTTTCTACCAGTGCAACCCAAAGACAAACACAACTCAAATACCTGTGTTACCAGAAGCAAGAACATTGCACTCAGTGGAAGGAATTTTGTCCCTTGTACTTTGATTTGAACTTTAGAGAACATTAGTGCCTTCACTATTAGAAAGCAGCTTATTGTCTCTGAGAGGGCACAGAAAAAAAGTTACAAACCAGAGACTGACATTAAGGTTAAAGTTAAATGGCTGACATGCACTTAATACAATATAAAAGCTTAGGGTAGATTGCAGAGGGAGTTTGTAATGCTTTCCACTCAACCAAGCTAACAAAGAGCTGGATCAGCTGATGTTCCACTGTAGACCCTTTGGTGATGCAAAAATAAAGGGAATTGGAGATTGAAGGATGCAGAGGCCTTGACCACTGTGTTGTGTCAGCACTTAAGAAGTTATAAGTGCTGTATGAAATGAATATGAAAAAAGACCCCTGAGGCAAGAGCTAAGCCTTAATATAGTACATTACTTCTTAAGGGATTTTTAAATAACACAAATTCAATATAAACTGAATATGCAACAAACTTGTGTTTGGTCAACAGGAAGAGAAGGGCATTTGGGATTGCATTTCAATAAATGTTCAATCGTTCAATAAAAGACAAAACAGTGTTGGCAATATACTATAGTTTAAAGGGTTTTATTAAAAATATTCTTATCAATTTAATACAATTAAAATAATGATCAGAACTTGCTGGACTTAAATCCTTTGAAATAATAATTAGCTTTCTCACACTACTACATACTTAATCCCTGTTACTGTAGAAGTGGAGAATTGGTTACCTGATTTTAAATTTAAGACACTCAATAAATACTTGTTAATTGAGAGAAAGAAAACTTTCTTGGAGATACCTCCATGCAATATTCCAGAATAGATACTTAACTAATACCATAAAGAACCTCAAACAAAGATGTGAGTAATTTGAACATTTGTTTATGTAATATACTTAAAAAGAAAGAAATAGAAAAAAGTACAAGAGAAGGTTGTCAGTAAACATTTTATTAAACATCTACTATGGGCCAAAAATTATTCCAAGTTCTAGGGACATACATAGGGTAAAACCAGTTCCTGCCCTCAAGGAGTTTGTAATAATGCTGGCAACAGCATGCAAACAATTACACACAAATCAAACAGAAGAAAAAAAAAACATAGCAAATGGTATGTTTTGATCTGTATTCAAACTCCTGAGTTATTTCTTTGGATGTGGATGACATTTTCCATCATGAGACTTTTGCAGATGTCTTAGATCCTTGCATGTCTGGGAAGGGCTAAGTCTATCAAAGGCAGTCATCCCACAATGTGGCTGTTACTGTGTATGATGTTCTCCTGGTTCTACTCACTTCACTCTGCATCAGTCCATACAAGTCTTTCCAGGTTTTTCTGAAGTGCCCTTGTTCATAATTTCTTATAGCACAATAGTATTCCATTACATTCATATACCACAACTTGTTCAGCCATTCCCCAATTGATGGGCATCACTCTATTTCCAATTCTTTGCCACCACAAAAAGAGCTACTATAAATATTTTTGTACTTGTGGATCCTTTTCCCATTTTATGATCTCTTTGAGATACAGTCCTAGAAGTGCTATTGCTAGGTCAAAGGGTATGCACATTTTTATAGCCCTTTGAACATAGTTCCAAATTGCTCTCCAAAATGGTTGGATCAGTTCACAACTCCACCAACAATATATTAGTATTTCAATTTTCCCACATCTTTTCCAACATTTGTCATTTTCCTGTTTTGTCATGTTAGCTAATCTAATAGATGTGATATGGCACCTCAGAATCATTTTGATTTGCATTTCTCTAATCAATAGTGATTTAGAGCATTTTTCGTGACTATAGATAGCTTTAATTTCTTCTTCTGAAAACTGTCTATTCATGTTCTCTGACCATTTATCAACTGGGGAATGACTTGTATTCTTATTAATTTGACTTAGTTCTCTATATATTTTAGAAATGAGGTCCTTATCAGAGACACTGGTTGTAAAAATTCTTTCCCAGTTTTCTGTTTCCCTCCTAATCTTGGTTTCATTAGCTTTGTTTGTGCAAAAACTTTCCAATTTAATGTAGCCAAAATTATCCATTTTACATTTCTTAATGTTCTCTATCTCTTATTTGATCATAAATTTTTCTATTCTCTATAAATCTGGCAAGTAAACTATTTCTTGTTCTCCCAATTTGAGTATAGTATCAGCCTTTGTATCTAAATTGTGCACCCATTTTGACTTTATTTTGACATAAGGTATAAGGTGTTGGTCTATGCTTAGTTTCTGCCATACTATTTTCTAGTTTACCCAACAGTTTTTGTCAAATACTTAGTTCTTATTCCAGAAGCATCATATTTTGGGTTTATCAAACAGCACATTATTATCGTCATTGGCTACTGTGTCTTGTGTACCTAACCTGTTCCATTTATCCACCACTCTATTTCCAAGCCAGGACCAAGTAGTTTTGATGATTGCTACTTTATTATACAATTTAAGATCTGGTATAGCTAGGCTACCTTCCCCAGCATTTCTTTTCATTAGTTCCCTTGATATTCTAAACCTTTTATTCTTCCAGATGAATCCTGTTATTATTTTTTTCTAGCTCCATAAAGTGATTTTTTTTGTAGTTTGATTTGTATGGCACTGAATAAGTAACTTAAGTTAGGTGGAATTGACATTTTTATTATATTAGCTCAGCCTACCCATGAGCAACTGATGGTTTTCCAATTATTTAAATCTGACATTATTTGTGTGAAAATTGTTTTGTAATTGTGTTCATTTAGTTCCTGGGTTTGTTTTGGCAGGTAGACTCCTAACCAAGATGGCATTCTTTCAGGAGATGGGATTATAGACGAGATTCCAAGAAAGTCAGAGTAGTCCAGAAGCAGAAACAAAAGGGAGAGCAGGAGAAGTCAGAGTTAAAGTTAAGAGAAGACACATACTTTGTGAGAGAAAGAGGAAGGAAGTCAGTATCACAGCACAATAGAGAAATACATCTGAATTATTTATGAGATACGAGATATGCACATATGTATCACTATGATTTATATTAATAAATGACAATAGTTATCATTTAAATAGCACCTACTATTTATTAAGTGCTTTACTACTTCAATTTATCCTCCCAACAGCTCTGGGAGATAGGTATTATAATTTTCTTCATTTTACAGTTGAGGAAATTGAGGAAGATTAAAAGTTAAATAACTTCTCCAAGGTCACAAAACTAGCAAGTGTTTGAGCCTAGATTTGAAATTAAGATAGAGTGCCATATAACTCCCTTTGGCAGCTTGACTAGGTTAAATATAATTTTAAAATGTTTTATAAAATAAATAAAAATACAATACAACGTAGTTTTGTGGTTTTCTCAAACAATATGCAACATGCAGAAAGAGCTTTCTATCTGAATTTAGCACCACTGATGGAGAAGGCCTTGAAGGAAGAGAACTTTTAATTAGAGGCAAGAAAGGAGTTTATTCCAGATCTGTGGGATAGCCAGTTAAATGGCATGGGGATGAGAAATGCATTATTTTGTTTAAGGAACAAAGAGAAGATAATTTGGCTGGATAGAAGAGTATGGAAGGGGCTGACCATCCAATGAGATTGGAAAGATGAGTGGAAACTAGACAGTGAAAGGATTTAAAAGGTAAACAGAGGTTTTTATATTTGTTTCTATAGGCAATAGAAAGCCACCGCATCTTGTTAAATAGGAGGATCAGTTTAAGGAAATTTACTTTGGTAGTACTGTGTAGGGTGGAGTAAAGTGGAAAGACACCTGAGGCAGGTAGCCCAATTATGAGGTCATTGAAGCAATTAAAGTGAGAGCCTGAACTAAGATGGTAGCTATATTAGTGGAGAAAAAAGTTTGTATGCTAAAGTTATTGAAAAGATAAATAACCAGATTTGGCAACTGATTTTATATGTGGGTTGAGGGAGAATGGATAGACAAACATAAAGCCAAGTTTGCAAACATTGGAAGGATGGTGACACCTTCCACTGAAATAGAGAAGTTAGGAAAATGATGAATTTTAAGAGACAGACGTTGAGTTCACTTTTGGAGATGTTGACTTTGAGATATTTCCAGGATATCCATTTTGAAGTGTAATAGGTAAAGAGTGATGCTAGACTGAAGCACAAGAGTAAAATATGGCAAGAATGAAATATCTTCAAAGTGGTTTCTTCAGATTTGGAATTTCCTCCAACAATAGAGAATACAGCCCATCTATCATTTAATAGATAAAGGCTGGGAGTGACTTGAGACACACAGAAATCACACTGCTAACAAGCCTCACAGGTATTAAAAAGATAAATGAATGGTAAACTATATATTAGCTTTGTAATCATGAACAACTAATTTAAGTTCTTAGCATCACAATGAACATCTCTAAGAAAATTACAAATGAGTTCAGAACTGAATTTGAGGAAATTTCCACATGTTCCATGCTACAATATGAATCATGGAATCATAGATTTAGAGCTAGAGAATGCCTCAGAAGCATTCTAGATAAGGCATTCTAGATAAGGCCTTCATTTTACAGATGAAAAATTGAGGACCTCAGAAGTTAAGTGACTTGATCAAGGGTCACAAAGGTAGTGATAGAAATGGGATTTGAAATAGGGACCTCTGATTCCAGACAGGATTTTTAAAAAAAATATATATTGAAGCATTCTTTTTTTTCCCTCAGGTACAGAGCTGCAGAGCCTCACCACAAATGACAGAACAAAAATGATAAATATTTCCTTATTTCAGTGTCATCAGGGCCAATTTCAGACTATAAGCTAATAAAAGTGAGAATGTTACTTAGTTTGGGTATGAAAATTAAAGAGAACAGAATGATAGAAGAAAGAAAATTCCTTTGGCTTCATTGTGAGATGCATCAAAATTTGTGGCAGAATTTCTGTGTGTCATGGCTAATAAAATGATGGCTAAAGAATTTTTCACTATTTTAAGGGTCAGCATTCATATTTATTTTATAGTGAATAAAGCACTTAGGGACACTTAAAACAGAAGAATTAAATGTTTATTTCCATGGATAGTATTCTATTAGATTGTTTCAACCTCTATGCAAATTTGGCTTTGAAAAATTATGCTCATTTTCAATGGAAAAAAATTGAAGAATAAATTGGTAATGTCATGAACAATGAATACAAAACTTCATTCTAGTGAAAAATGTCTTCTTTCTTTAAAAAATGCTATTGATCCCCACTAATTTACCCACTTCCCATAAACACCTTACCACCATAATGTTTAAGTATAGCCAAACAATACAATAAATACTTTGGCTATGACATGACCAGTTCTTAATTTTTTTAAAGAAAGAAAATTTAGGGTGAAAAAGACATAAGAAAAAATCAAATGAATATGAAGCCTCATTTATAAGATGACATCTGGAGTCTAATGCAGGGATAGAAGATGTCTGTTAGAATTGATTATTTTATAAGCTGTACTGAACGAGGAATAGAAAGGTAAAAGAGACCAGTAAAGTCCAGAGATAAAGTCAATATTTAGAAAC